>NC_136261.1:51251324-51431324 GCF_964187855.1 Myxine glutinosa
AACGGATGATTTGATATAATAACAAAAACCACAAGGAGTATGTTTTTGATATTTATTTGTGTATGATTCTTTTGGATCTGGAGAAGCAGTATCAATTTTTTCTAAAATACTTTCAAAATCAGCATATATAACAAATGGATGTTTGATCTTTTTATTTTCATCTTTGAATGTGATCTTTGAGCCTTCTTTAGGCATATTGATTACCGTTGATTTATGTTCGCCACAATAATTTGAATGTTTATCTAATCTTTCTTGTGAATTGAAGAAGTTAAGACAACGCAAACAAATATATATTTTATTTGTTCTCTTACAGACTTGTGGTTTTATTAATTTAGCAATATCTTTGATGTATGTATAATGTGAATTTTCGTCTGAATTAAAATATAGAAGATTAATATGAGTTTGTTTACAATTGTCAGAAAGCTTTAAAACCTGAATGTTGTTTGTTTCTGTTAGACCATAAACATTAACTGATAAATTATTCATCTTTTCAAATTTAGGAATATCATTTAAAGTCATCGGAAACTTTAGATCTTTCGTATTTAATGTATTCTCATATTTTTTATAATGAGATACTCTTTCATCATGAAAATGTGGAGGATGTAAGTGTGCTAAAATAGACCAGAGAAAACATTTATTGTCTTTATTTTTGATATTGATAACTGCTTTTCTATTTTTGATAACACTGGGTAAATCAATGTAAGAAGAAGCTTTTAGAGGATCTGATTTAAGAATATGAATGTCTATGTAAATAATTTTTCCTATATTGAATCCACTTCCTACGATTGAATTATCCACATCTTGCTCTTGTTTAATAAGTTCATCATAGACTCCTGATGTTTTAAAATCTTGATATGAAGATATAAAGTGTGGCTCAGTTCTCATGTATGGTGCATCTATAACTCCTTCATCCTTTGTCATTTCTAATTTTACTCCCATATAAAATTTAAGTGGTTTCATTTCCTTTAGTGTTTTTTCAATCAACGTTTGAACAGCAGGTTTAACTATTTCTACAGCATCAACTATAGACTCTGGTTCAGGAGGTTTGAAGTTAAAGACTCTTATTTTAATATGTCCTTTGAATGCTCCATCAGAGTTTTTAGTTGTGATAAAATTTGATAAATGTAGATTTGTTTTAAGATGTATTTTGAAGCCTTTCTTGAGGATATTTTTATTACATGTAGAACAGTGTTTTGTTTCAGGTGGAAGAGGGGAAAGTTTGTTTAAAATGTTGTATGTATGTTTTGCGGTGAGAATATGTTGTTTATAATATTTTACTTCCTTCTCGCAAGTATCACAATAAACCATATTTATAGCGTGAGAAAACGTGGTGTTTTATATATATCACTGTGCTTAAAATAAAACACTTTTGAGCTTTACAGCTCCGTTTTATATATATCGCTGTGCTTAAACTAAAACACTTTTTCACTCAGAATCATCTAAGTCATAACTATCACATGAATACTCAGAATCATACTCAGAGTCATCAATAAAGCTACTCTCATAACTATCATTTGAGCACAAACTATTAGTATCATAACTATCATCTGTGTTCAATGAAATACTATCATCACCATCGTCCAAGTTCAATGAAATACTATCATCACTATCGTCTGAGTTCAATGAAATAGTAAAATCTTCACTGCTGTATTGACTCATATTTAATTAGCAAGAAAAATATTCCCATCAATATCTATATACTTTCTTTCATTAACAGATTCAATCTCTACAATTTTTATATCAAAAGTTATCTTTAAATAATCTCTAACTATCATAGAACGAAATGACATTTCACCAGAAATATTAACATCATTCATTTTACTTAGATCTACACCCTTTGGATTATTAAAGAAAATACAAATGTCTCCTCTAGAATTATTAATGGTCTTATCATTCTTTTTCAAAGTATCGTGGTCAATCACTTTTTCAAGCTTTGAATAAATTGCCAGGAGTAGAGGAGAAACTTTTGTTAGATTTACTTTAATGGATGTCTTTCCAGGTATAGTTAGAGCTCTTCCTTTAAATGAAATAGAGGGGCTCATGTTATTTTCCATAACTGGTTTTACCCAAAAATTTCCATATTTATCTTTGTTCAATTTAACATCTTTGACATATTTTTCTATATCTTCCACCGAAGTAGAGATTGATTGAAATTTGTCTTTTGTGCTTTGAAACATTGTATTTATTAATGAATAAACTTGCGTTTAGTTTAAGTAAAAATTTACCACATAAATATGATAAGTTCTGAAGGATATTTAGAATTTCCAGACTCTCCATATGATAAATTAGAGAATTGTCCGGCTTGTGATAGAGTGGGGCTTAATGATGAGGATTCATATAAACAATGTATTTTCTGTGATTTAATTTTAATTAATGATAATAGGAAATATAAAAAAATATATAACTCTTTTAAATTAGAACCAAAAATGAATTACTTTACAAGATTAATAAGAGAGATGAATGTTAAGTATTGTGATGATAATACACCATTTCTTTCAAGGGAAGAGACTAATTGTATTGAGGAAATGTATAAGGGTTTAATGATATTTATTATTCAAAATAATTTTAATGGAAATGTTAATACAAGATACTATATAAATAAAATAATGGATTATTTTGAAATTAAACCCGAACTCAGGATAAAATATAGAGTTTCTCAAATAGCTCAAAAAAAGTTGGATAACTTGTTTTCCAAATATATAAATGAATGATTTTTTACCCGTTTGGGAAAATAAGATAAAATTTAATAACCATAAAAACATTCCAAATTCATTGAGATGTCTAATAGTTGGTTCAAGCGGATGTGGAAAAACCTGTTTACTTTTAAAGATGCTCCTTGGTTCTAATTTTTTAGATTATGATAATTTAATAATTTTTACAAAGTCAAGTTTTCAACCCGAGTATCAACTACTCTCACAGGGTTTTAATGCGGGTCTTAAAAAGGAAGACATTATCGGTTTATTTAAACTTCAAAACAAACTAAATGATTATAATATTGATGATATAATACAATTATTTTGTGATACACAGAAATCAAAATCGAAACCCATAACTTGTATTCTCAGTGATAATACGGATGATATACCTTCACCTCAAGATTTAGATAAATCAAAAAAGAACCTTGTCATCTTTGATGATTGTGTTAATGAGAGAAACCAAACAGTAATGGATAGCTACTATACAAGAGGGAGACATTCTTCTTGTAATTGTATATATCTTAGTCAATCATATTTTCAACTCCCTCGACGCTCAATAAGAAACAATGCCAATACTTTTATTTTATTTAAGTTAAATTCAATAGATGTAAATAATTTTTGGAGAGATAATTGCTCTACGTTATGTAGTAAAAAAGAATTTGAAAATTATATGAAACACACGATTGGAAAATATAAATATATTGTTGTGAAACAAGATGAGATACTAAATGATATTTTTCAATAAATAAATACAGAAAATGAATACTGAAGAAAGAGAAAGAAAGTTTAAGGAACATCAACAATTAGTTTCAAAAGTTGTTAAACAACAGGAAGAGATAAAGAAGAAACGGAGACAGAAACTAACTGGTGAAGAAGCCTTTGAAAGAAAACAAGAGAAATTCTTTAAACCACTTTTGAAAACTCAACACCCTACAGTTCCCACGGTAGAATTTACTCCGAAAAAACTTCAAATGCTCAAAGATTTTAGTCAGATAACAAAACAAGAACTTGGTGAATTAGAATATGATGACGAGGGATTATTTCGGAAACTTGAGGAGGTAAATCAACCCCCTAATTATGTTGTGGAAGCTCTTCAAAACAATGAATATTCGGCGGGTTCAAAAACCAGAGCAGGTCTCATTCCAACAGAAGAACCAGCAGTGTTTCATCTTGTGGAAGAAAAGGTATTGATATTTAATGATGAATTGATGTTCTTGAGTTCTACTCAACCAAATGTTAAATTAACTCCAAGATTAATGTTTCTTCTAACAAACCCCGGATTCAGCGGTTCAAAATATTTTGAGGAACCACTTGATATGGAAAGAGAGGAAGATAGGGTATATATTGAGTTGCTAAATGCACTTGATTATGGAGTTTCTGTTGCTGGTAAAAGTAAGAAGAATGAGAAGGAGAAACATATTATTGATGCTTTAAGTAAGCTTGGTTCGGGTGTTAGTTTTCTTCCAAATGACCCATCACAATTAGTTAATAGGCTATTATTGTTGTTAGGTAGTAAGAAGGCTGGAAACAACAATTGTTTTAATGAATCCTCAGCCATTTTAGATCAGTTGATGAACATGAAAATAATTAATAAATGTCAATACAAAGATATTTTATTAGATATTAAATAAGATGAGAAGCACAATTCTTAGTTTTAATTTCACAACGAGCGATTACACAGCTTCATTCCCTTACCCACTACAACTTGACCCCCTTACCTCATATGAGGCATCTTTGTTGTCAATGGAAACTTACAATACCCTTTTTAATATCACAGAGAAAAACAACAAGTTTAGTTATAATCCAGGAAGTGGATATAAAACTATAACCGTTTCACCTGGAGCTTACGAGATTTCTCAAATATCTTCAGAAGTCTCTCGCCTTATGAAAGAAAAAGGTGATGAACCAAAAAATATTGTAATAGATATTCAAAAACACACTTCAAAATCAACTATTAAACTTAAAAATAATTATAAAGTTGATTTCACGATTGAAAATTCGTTTAGAGAGCTATTGGGTTTCTCTTCAAAAAAGATTGAAAATAACGGGACGTTTTACAGTGATAATGTTATCCAAATATCCTCCGGTATAAATTCAGTATTAATTCATTGTGATTTGATTGATGGTGCTTATAACGATGGAATAAGAACAAATACAATATTTTCATTCAGTGCATACTCAACCCCGATTGGTTATAAATTTAATATGGAACCAAAAAATCTTGTCTATTTACCTGTGTCAGGAAAAACCATATACAGAGTAAATTTTAGGATAACCGACCAAGATAATCGTATGATATCCTTTAATGATGAAATTATATCCATCAGAATTCACCTACGTGAAGTTTTTCAATAAATAAATAATGGTTATTGTGAGAAAACACGAGTTGGGAAAATATAAAATAATTACAGGGGAGGGCATGTTCCTTTCACCAGACTATACAAGGTATGTGGGTAGAGGATACTATAAACCTAAGAGGCAACGAGGTGTAGGTCATCAATTTCGAAATAAAGGAGATGGGATAATTGATACTCTAATGGGTATTGGTTCAACCATCCTTAAACATAAAGACCTAATTGGTTCAACTGCTTCTGCCGTGGGCTCCGTTGCGGGTGCTATAAAGAGTATAAAAGATGCTCAAAAGGAGTCTCATAAATTACAAGCAATCAAAGAAATAAAAAAAGGTAAAACTCAACTATCTTCACAAGAACGACAAAAAATCATTAAAATACTTGGGTCAGGGTTTCAACAATTTTAATGCTATATAAATACAAGTATGGAAGCGATTGATAGTATCTATGATTTGGATGATACGATTATCATTTCAAACTCCACTAAAAAGGAAGACTATTTTAAGGTAAATGCTATAACAGGAACAGACTGGAATTCAAACGGAACAAAAAGTTTTGAAATAAATAATCAACAAACTTACTTGAATATAGCTGATAGTTTCTTGCTGTGTAAATTTAAATTCACTAAGGCTGCGAATAATACTAATGCTACACTCGTAAATGATTTCTTCTGGAAAATGTTTGACAGTGTCCGCCTGTATATTGGAACACAAGAGGTTGAAGCGGTTGATTATGTCTCTGCTACATCTGAAATGATGAAATTTACACTATATTCGTTTAGTGATAGAATGGGTAAGGGAGCTGTTGAGGGTTTTATTCCTGATATGTCAACGGGTACAAACGCAGACCCTGGTTATAGTCAAAGGAAGTCAATGTATAATGATGACGCAAAAGCTGAGAATAGTTTTACCGTAGCAGTACCTCTGAAAGGTATATTTGGATTTTGTGATTATGATAAAGTTTTGTATGGGCTTAAAATTAGATTTCAACTACAAAGGAATGATAATGTAAATAGATTGCTTTTTGGGGATGAAAATGCTTTTGGAGAAAATAATAAATTTGTTATTAATGATTTGTGTTGGTATATCAGTGAATATACTCCTAATCTTAAAACGGAAGAGATGTTAAATAGAAGACTTAACTCAAAGAAACCGCTAAATGTATCATACCTTAAAAGAAGATGTCAACACGTTAAACTGGAACACACTACCTACACTTGGAATTTAGGTGTTCTTCAAGGAAAGCCACGATACCTCTGGCTCATTTTTAAAAAACCAGATGGAGAGGACGGTACTAATAAGAATAATGCCCTGAGTGATAATGCAAAGGTGAAACAACTTCGGGTTTCTCTTGATGGCACATTTTATCCGCGAGATAGATTGGAAATTGATTGGGAAAAAAATGATTATGCGGAAGCCTACAAGTCCTACCAAAAGGTGTGTGAAAGTAATGGTAATAATGATCCTATTTTGGATATGGTTGCGTTTCAAAAACTTTATACAATCTACGCAATTGACCTGAGTTCTCAAAAGGAAACTATAAAGTCTAATCGAGTGGATACTTCTCTATACATTGAAAGAGGGGAGAGTGAAGAGGTTAATGCATATTGTTTGCTTTTGGAGGAAACAGAATTACAGATTAATACAGATAATGGTGTTATGATTAATATCACATAGGTTTTTTCTCATAAATAAATGGTTGGGGTATATGTTAATCAAATCAATCTTAATAAATTAACATCTTGTATTCAAAATCAAAAGCCTTGTATTATTAATGTTAATACAATTCAAAGAAAAGGAGCTGTAAGAATTGATGTTTTACTCACACACACACAAGTAAAAACACTAAATGATGTTGGATCACTTAAAATTAAAATGACGAAACCTATGTTAAAGAAATATTCAATAGACGAGTCAAGAGGAGGATTTCTCCCGTTTCTAATTCCTTTATTTGCTGGTTTAAGTGCGGCGGGAGCATTGACTGGTGGTATTTCAGCAGCGGTAAAAACTGCTAACGAAAGGAAGGCACAACTAAAAGCTCAAAAAGAATTGGAAAGACATAACAAGGAGTTGGAGAAACAAATTAGTGGAAGTGGTGTAATTGTAGATTTTGCTCAAAAACTTGAAAGTCTACCTGATAAAGCTAGATTGTTGGTTGGAGATATGCTTTCCTCTATCGCTCAAGCGGGTGTTAAACTAACTAAACGGGGTAATGGATTGTATCTTTCTCATAAATAAATGGATAAATGGTTTAAACAATTTGGAAAGAATACAACGTCAAATATAGAACTAGCTAAGTATTGTAAAACACTAAAAATTGATAATGTGGTTATTTGTATGAGAGATGAATTAACACATATAAATAAGAATACAAAGAATATTATTATGAATTTAGACACACAGAATGGTTCTCATTGGGTTTGTATTCATAATAGTCAGGATAAATATTATTTTGATAGTTATGGTATGCCACCACCTGTTGAAGTAATACAATTCTTACAGAATGGTGTTTATCAAACATTCCAAGTTCAAGAAATTAATTCTAAATGTTGTGGCCAATTATGTTTATATGTATTATTTCAACTCAACAATAATGAAAATTTTTATGATATCATTTTTTATCTAATATAAATGACCTATGTTGGAAAAGATGGTTCTATCTTTGGAAAATCCTCTCAGGATATTGATTTATCAAATTATTATACAAAGGCACAGGCTGAACGACAAAAATATAGTGTAAGTAAAAATATTAATATGAAGAATACTTATAAATTAATCAATTATCCAAACCCTACAGATGCGAATGACTTGATTAGATTCAGTGATTTATCACAATATATATCTTTAAAGAAAACAGCACGTTTTGTGAAACAAGTAAAATTTACAACCACAACACCTGGTTATACTGACCATACACCTTTCCTCATTGAATTTAACTACCTGCTTACAATTAAATTTTATAAAGAAGGACATTTAGTTAATATGCGAATTAATAAATGGGGGTATGATATGCCTGATTTAGGGTATAATTGGTCTTTTTCAATAAACATAGAAGACCTACATGATTTAAATCAGTCTCGTAAAGAAGAATATTATCCACTTGGTGAAGATAAGGATTTATGTGGAAGTACAATTAGTAAACAACAAATACGTGATTTTAAGAAAATAAAAATATATGATAGTATAGCGATGGTTCGCATGACAAAGAAGGAAGGTAATGAGATAAGGATAGAAAGCCGAGGAATACAAACCGATTTGGTAGTGGGAAGATGGGGTGGTATTACCTGTCATAATATTAATCTCACATATATTTCTGATACATAAATGGCAGGAAGAAGACTACAAGAGAATTATAATTTTTGTATTCAAGGATACCTACAAGAAAAGGGTGCTCGGTATTACATACCTTATGATTTGGAGCATATACATGGGAATTTTGTCATAAAAAACTGGCCTTATACTGATATTGTTAAACCCACAAATAGAGACTTGTTTAAAATATTAAATAAAAATGAACTTCTCAAAGTTATGAAATATAAAACTCTTTTAGAAATCGTCAACAAATCTTATTGGTATCCTATTATGAGAAAAATAATTATAGATACAAGAATATCTCAAAATCCAGATGAGTATATGTATAATATTCTTTGGGGTTCAAACTCAAGGGTAGCAAGGGATGAGGAAGGAGTTGAAGAAGAGAAGGAGGAAAGAGAGAAAAAGGAGAAGGAGGAAAGGGAGAGGGAGGAGAAGGAGGAGAGGGAGAAAAAGGAGGAGAAGGAGGAGAGGGAGAAAAAGGAGAAGGAGGAAAGGGAGAAAAAGGAGAAGGAGGAAAGGGAGAAAAGGGAGAAGGAGGAAAGGGAGAAAAGGGAGAAAAAGGAGAAGGAGGAGAGGGAGAAAATGGAGGAGGAGGAGAGGGAGCAAAGAGAGAGGGAGGAAAAATATAAAAAGATGGAAATCACTGAGATTCATAAAAGATTGAGTGTATTAAAGCAAATAAATCAATCTCAACGCACCGAAGAGGAAATTAAAGAATTAACAACTCTTATGAAGATAATGGTTTCAAAAATAAGAACGTCAATGTCTTCAATTTCAGAGATTTAAACGAGAAAGTGGTGAAGAAGAAGAAGAAGAAGAAGGAAAAGATTATGTGATTGATGATGTTGGTGTCATTGACTTTAGTTAGTTTTTATTTGTAAATAAATGGAGGAGAGAGTGAAGGCATTCCTTAGGATTCTTTATGTTTTAAAAATAAAGATTGAAATGTGTATGTTGAAAACCAAAAAGGTTTTGATACTCTGTCGGAATTTTTCTGATAAATAAATATGAGTTATTGTCTCAAATGTAAAAAGAAAACTAAATCTAAAAATATCTCTTATGTTAAAGCTAAAAATAATAGAGTTTATCAAAAAGGAATATGTCAAGTATGTGGCTCTAAAAAGTGCCAATTCATCTCTCCTAAAAGAGGAGGAGACATACAAAAGTTTCTGTCAGGAAGTAAATTTACAACAACTGGAATTCCAGGGGAATTACACCTTCCAGGGTATTCTTTCTGTGGTCCAGGAACAAACTTGGATAAAAGATTAGATGAGGCTGACAATCCTAAACCTTGGTCTAAACCTACAAATAGGGTTGACGAAGTGTGTATGAAGCATGATATTGCTTATGGGAAAACCACTACGTTGACTGAAAAACATAAAGCCGACAGCGAAATGTTGTATAATTTGTCTTTGATACAAAATCCAACGTTGAGAGAGAAAGTTGATAGGTTTATTGTGAGAAATTTGATAAATGCTAAATTGAAACTTGGTCTTGGTTATTCCTCAAAAAACTATTAGGCTCTAATGATGTCATCAAGACTGAGGAGCTTTTGGCTGAAGAATTACACAAACCTATAATCACAAAGTTTAAAAGAAGGAAGGTTTATTCTAAATACACCGACCACATATGGTCCGCTGATTTAATTGAATTGAATAATGACAGGGGATACAGGTATGCTTTAACCGTTATTGATTTGAGGAGTAGATTTGCCTGGGTTGTCCCTTTAAAAAATAAAAGGGGTGATACTTTAATGTTAGCCTTTAAGCTAATATTTGATCGGGATAAAAGGAAACCAAAGAAGTTATGGACTGATGAGGGAACAGAGTTCTATAACAAAATATTCATGAAATTTCTTAAGGGGAAGGGTATTAAATTATACAGCACCTTTAATGAAGGAAAGGCAGTTGTTATTGAGCGTTTTAATCGTACTTTGAAAGAGAAATTATATAAAAAATTCACAGAACTCGGTTCTCAAAAATGGGTGTATTTAATTCAGGATATTGTCGATAATTACAATAATACAGTTCATTCATCAACAAAATCAAAACCATCGGAAACATTTACAAAATTAGAATATGAAAAGGAGATTAATTTGAGAAAGCCCAAGTTTAAAGTTGGTGATATTGTAAGGATATACAAATGGAAAAGTCATTTTGAGAAAGGTTATACACAAAAATGGACTCGTGAATTATTTAAAATCATTGATGTAATGGATACAGTCCCTTGGACCTACAAATTATATGATTTAAATGGAGAAGAAATCTTGGGTTCATTTTACTCGCAAGAATTACAAAAAACACAAGTAAGCAGATAATACCCTTGAAAATAATAAATAAATAAATAAAATGTAATGGGGATACGTTTTTAAATCTGTGAACCACAAACACAGAATCCCTCAACTTTTCAGTTGGGGCTTAACTTTTGTTTGTGTGTACAATGGGGATACGTTTTTAAATCTGTGAACCCCAAACACAGAATCCCTCAACTTTTCAGTTGGGGCTTAACTTTTGTGTGTGTATAATGGGGATACGTTTTTAAACCTGTGAACCCCAAACACAGAATCCCTCAACTTTTCAGTTGGGGCTTAACTTTTGTGTGTGTATAATGGGGATACGTTTTTAAACCTGTGAACCCCAAACACAGAATCCCTCAACTTTTCAGTTGGGGCTTAACTTTTGTATGTGTATAATGGGGATACGTTTTTAAATCTGTGAACCCCAAACACAGAATCCCTCAACTTTTCAGTTGGGGCTTAACTTTTGTGTGTGTGTATGTGTGAGTGAGTCATAATAATATACAAACCCTAACCCAACCCCATCCCTAACCCAACCCCATCCCCAACCCAAACCCATCCCTAACCCAACCCATCCCTAACCCAACCCCATCCCTAACCCAACCCCATCCCCAACCCAACCCCATCCCTAACCCAACCCCATCCCTAACCCAACCCCATCCCCAACCCAACCCCATCCCCAACCCAACCCCATCCCTAACCCAACCCCATCCCTAACCCAACCCCATCCCTAACCCAACCCCATCCCTAACCCAACCCCATCCCTAACCCAACCCCATCCCTAACCCAACCCCATCCCTAACCCAACCCCAACCCTAACCCTCACATTCAAAATCCCAACCCTAACCCAACCCCATCCCTAACCCAATCCCAACCCTAACCCTCACATTCAAAATCCCAACCCTAACCCAACCCCATCCCTAACCCAACTCCATCCCTAACCCAACCTAATCCCTAACCCTCACATTCAAAATCCCACCCTAACCCTAACATAATCTTTTTTTTTCTTCTTTTTTAAAAATACGTATTTCTTTTTTTTTCTTCTTTTTTTAAATACGTATTTCATTTTTATTTTTTTTCCTCTTCCTCCAATTCTGTCTTTCAAGGCTTTCAAGTTTGAAGAAGTAGAAATGGGAAGAAAGAATTTTCCAGCATTTTCTTCCTCGAACTTTCTTGATATTGCTTAAATCAAGCGTCATTAAACAAAGAACATTGTTCATTGCTTTAGAATGCAAAGAGTCTCCAAGATGTACCCCACAGGTAGAGTCTCCAAAATAAAACCAACTTTCCAAGTTCCCAAGGTATAACCACAATCCTGTTGAGTCTCCAAGATAGGTATCACATTCCGAGTTATCAAAACAAAACCCCCATTCAGAGTCTCCAAAACGAAACCAGTTTTCAAAGTCTCCAAGGTAAAACTCTTTTCCTAATTTTATGAAATTTAGTGAGTCTCCAAGGTAGGCTCCACAGTTAGAACCATCTAGGCAGACCTCATAATTTGTTTTTCCCAAATTTAGTGAGTCTCCAAGGTAGGCTCCACAGTTAGAACCATCTAGGCAGACCTCATAATTTGTTTTTCCCAAATTTAGTGAGTCTCCAAGGTAGGCTCCACAGTTAGAACCATCTAGGCAGACCTCATAATTTGTTTTTCCCAAATTTAGTGAGTCTCCAAGGTAGGCTCCACAGTTAGAACCATCTAGGCAAACCTCATAATTTGTTTTTCCCAAATTTAGTGAGTCTCCAAGGTAGGCTCCACAGTTAGAACCATCTAGGCAGACCTCATAATTAGTTTTTCCCAAATTTAGTGAGTCTCCAAGGTAGGCTCCACAGTTAGAACCATCTAGGCAAACCTCATAATTTGTTTTTCCCAAATTTAGTGAGTCTCCAAGGTAGGCTCCACAGTTAGAACCATCTAGGCAGACCTCATAATTAGTTTTTCCCAAATTTAGTGAGTCTCCAAGGTAGGCTCCACAGTTAGAACCATCTAGGCAGACCTCATAATTTGTTTTTCCCAAATTTAGTGAGTCTCCAAGGTAGGCTCCACAGTTAGAACCATCTAGGCAGACCTCATAATTAGTTTTTCCCAAATTTAGTGAGTCTCCAAGGTAGGCTCCACAGTTAGAACCATCTAGGCAAACCTCATAATTTGTTTTTCCCAAATTTAGTGAGTCTCCAAGGTAGGCTCCACAGTTAGAACCATCTAGGCAGACCTCATAATTAGTTTTTCCCAAATTTAGTGAGTCTCCAAGGTAGGCTCCACAGTTAGAACCATCTAGGCAGACCTCATAATTTGTTTTTCCCAAATTTAGTGAGTCTCCAAGGTAGGCTCCACAGTTAGAACCATCTAGGCAGACCTCATAATTTGTTTTTCCCAAATTTAGTGAGTCTCCAAGGTAGGCTCCACAGTTAGAACCATCTAGGCAGACCTCATAATTTGTTTTTCCCAAATTTAGTGAGTCTCCAAGGTATAACTCTTTGGCTGGGTCATCAAGGTAGAACTCGTTCAGTGGGTTTTGTTTTGATAACTCACAATAATTATCATCATGGTAGAACTCTTTTTCAGGATTTTGTGGATCTCCAAGGTATAACTCTTTGGCTGGGTCATCAAGGTAGAACTCGTTCTGTGGGTCTTGGTTGTTCAAAAGATCTTCAAACAAAAAAATAACTTTATCCCAAGTTGTGTTAAAAGTAGAATTTTCATTTCGTAGCTCAGATACAATTTCCTCCATCGACAAGAGGTTCGAGTCCAGTTCATCAATCTGAAGGTTGAGCGCTACACAGGTAGTAGGACTCCAAGGAATAGCAAAGTTATCCCATTCCATTTCGGCATAGGAGTCCATTCTCAAGTGAAGCAGAAAGCGTGTTTGAAAAAGCCTGTGTGGTCGGTGCCTTTTATAAGAAGGGCTGGGTGTGTGTCATTTCCTGTGGAAATTCCCTGGGCGTGTCTTAACTGGAAATGATGTGATGGAAATTCCCTGAAAATGATGTTATGTATTACCTGGAAATGATACAATGCTGAAGAGTTTATAAAGTGGGTGGGACTTAGCAAAAGTGGGCGGAGCTTAGCAAAAGTGGGCGGGGCATAGCAAAAAGTGGGCGTGGCTTAACAAAAAGTGGGCGGGGCTTAGTAAAAGGGGGGCGTGGCTTACCAAAAAGTGGGCGGGGTTTTTCCAAAAAGTGGACGGAGCTTAACAAAAGGTGGGCAGAGCCTACCAAAAAGTGTGTGGCACTGGAGGCGCTCAAATAAGAACATTGAGGGAGGTTTACCATTTTATCTTAGCTCAGTTAAAATATCTTAATAAAGAACCAAACTCAATCATCTTTTTTGTTAATATATTAGATGGTGAAGAGAGTGGCAAGAGAATTAAATTATTTCCCACGCATAAACAAATATTTGTAGGGTCGTTGTTTGAGTGGGTTATATTCACCAGATGATATTAAGAGTAAAAGGTTAAAAGGTCCATAAGGTCAGAAGGATCACAGGTGTTTAAGTGGTCTAATGAATAAGGATAGCATGTCAAAAGGTTAGAAGGTTCGTAAAGAACAGGGTGAGAGAAATATAGGTGTTTAGGGGCAATGAGGGAGGGAAAGAATTAATATGGAAGTGAATGGGTCAAAGATTAATCTGCCAGATGATATGTAGAAGAAGGATGATAGGTCTATAAGAGAAAACAAATATTTGTAGTGTTTGAGTGGTCTAATGAACAACATTAAGGATAGGTACTACAGACAAAAGGTTTATAAAGATGAGGGTGGGAGAAATAGAGGTGTTTATGATTTTTGAAAAAGACAAGGGGGTAAATGACATTAGATAGGGATTTCCCATGTTAAACGGAGGTGTCCCAGAAGCAACATTATTACACTACTGATATCCTGCGCAATCCTTTTACTGGCCATGCTCTCATGGCCCTCTTAAGTTAGCCACAGCCCTTCGTTCCCTGGCATGCAATGGCATACCCCATCTTGTCTCTGGGCTGTTCCTTCCTGGAAAAATCTTGGCCACCTGGCTTCAACCTATATGGCTGTCCGACCTCATTTTCCCCTCCTGGTGCTAACTGTAACTTTAAGCTTACTGTTAAGTCCTTACTGGTATCCTTAATTGTTTATCCTGGCTTTAACAAAGCCACGTCATTCTGAGGCCTAAAATGAGCCTTTACTTACAATTTCTGTTCGAGTGCAGGCAGCGCGGATGACAGGGAAGCGGACTGGAACCGTTCGAGGAAGCAAGGTACAAATTTGGAAAGATAGCCCTCTGGTATAAAACAATTGCTCACCTTAATCAAATTAGAGTGCCAGCGTCCCGGCCTCGGGCAGCCTCCCTCCTGTCGCCCGGGTTCCGCTTCCCGTCCTCCGCGTCTGTTGACACCCCACTCCTGGTACCATCTGTGAAGAAGCAGCTCTTCGTTTGCAAAAGAAGTCCACAATAGCCTGAAATGACGCAGCTTTATTAAAAACCAACTTATACAGATCCGGAAGAAGCCAAGACATTTACAGCAAGAGCCAGTCTCATGCCACGTCAAGCCTTCCTGAAAACACATTGATTCCCAGTCCATTTATATAGGGACACGTTTTATCAGGAAATCTCCGAGGGAACAAACAAAACTGGGAGAGGTTCCTCCCCGGTGGGCCAAGCCCCCACCGTCATCCGCTCTGTTATTCGGGGGAGTCAGCCCTTCCTTATCATTCGGACCAGATATAGTTTCAAAAGCTCCGAGGTGACGAAAATGTAACTCACAGAGAGAAGAGTGCATGCTTGGCCAGATAAGACCATGCTTGGCCAGCCAGATAAGACCATAAAATATATGGGTTTGTTCACATGAGTAATTCAAAGCATGTTTATACAGAGTCAAGCGTTGCTGTGATTAATACAAAATATATATGGTAAAAACAATAGGTTTATGTCTGCAATCTAATCATTCTACTAGCGTTACACAAAATCACGCGCGTGAGCGTGATTTTACGACCGGCCTTATCTAGCCTTGAAAAAGCACACGTATACAATTTGTCCAGCACGACCGAAGCGAGCCTTTCCTCATCCAAAACTAAAACGAAGCAAAAACCCTTTATTAACTTTATGAAAATAGCATTTTTAAACAACATTTAAATCATAACACATTAGCAACCAACGTCTATAACTGAACTTTAGGCAATAACAAATCTACAACTTGACATATATATATATATATATATATATATATATATATATATATATATATATATATATATATATCTATATATATATATATATATATATATATTGTTGCGGACACGACTTATTAAGATGTTATGATGGGCCGAGCGGAATGGCCGCCGTGTTCGCACAGTTTACCCGATTCCACCCGAACGTTGACTAAATCGCGCTATGCTAAATCAATGAAGGAAAGGACACAACGGCTGGGATAAATGAAACGACACAAGGGGTACAGTTCTCAAGACCTCCGGAGGAGGATATAATTGGTGATGCAGAAAAGGGGTAGATTACAAGGTAAGAGGTAAAGCACAGAAAAGATGGGCACTTAGACACAGTCTTATCTTATCCCCGACAGACCACAGACAAACGGGACAAGACTGACTTACACAGGGATTGCTGGCAGGGAAGGACAGGCAGTCGATTGATAGCACAAGGTGCACCTTGGCTCAGGGACAGGATCAAACACGGTCCAGTGGATCCAGGGAGGTATTGCAGCGCTCGGAGGTGGCGTCCTTCTCGCTTCAAGTTTAGCACGCATCTGACGTCACCTCCCTCTTCCTGCGCATGCTCAGCGGGGAGTGACACGCCCTCGGCTCGTTAGCTCCGCCCCAGATGGGATCGGTCCGCCGCTTCCATTGGGTGCGGGGGGTTACCGGGCTCCGCCCTTGACGAGGAGCTGACAGCGAGCCCCTGCGTGGTAACCCCGTCGAGCACATGTTCAATGGCGGCTAACCAAGCCGGAGTGAGGACGCGCACTCCCCGCGCCGCCGCCGCGCCGCCGCCGCGCCGCCGCCGCTGTTGTTGTTGTTGGTGTTGTTGTTCCATGAGGAAGAGCTGCGGGGAGGTATTGGGAGGTCCTAAACTTCCTACGTGCCATACAATCACATTCTGGTGCAACAAAGAGTCAGAATTAATGGAAACGAGTCCTTAACTGACATAGACTAAGAATAACTAGCAAGATGTCCTATAGTTGTCTACGTGAGATGTGGTGGACCTGGATGCGACATTTAATGGGGGAAATAGGGGGAGGTCGGGTCTACAGAGTGTTGTTTACAGAAAATGGGACTAGGGAATGGGGGATTGGGGATAGTTGGGAAGGATGAGGAAATAGGGGAATATTTACAAGCGGATATGGATGGATGTAAATCCCATATCCGCAACATTGCACTCTTCTCTACCTCGGGGCGTCCCGACCCGATAAATTTTTACCTACGTTAGTGTGGCACTCAGATGTAGTTCCCTCTACTATTAACTCAACCCTGAGTGCGACAGTTTTACAGATGTTCACAAATGAGTAAATATGTCCCCCTGCGACGTTGCACCCTTCTCCTAACAGAAACACACCCACAGGATAACCGAATCGCGGAAAGAATCCTCAAACTAAACATACAGCCGGTAGGGAGCATCATTTATACAAGACTACACTGATATTTACACTACGATCCAGGACCTGTTCTTTGAGGAACACATGCAGATGTTATGCATAGAGAGAGCACGCATGCCAGCATCGATACACCAACCCACGAGTGCCCTGTGGCCCTACGGCCTTTAATAATGTGCAGAGCACCCCTTCCAAGCACCAAAAGCACCACCCCATACACACAGTCAGCACCATCCGGTGCACCAATAAAGTGTTCATTAATCACCGGTGGTGTCGCAGCCGGCCGATGTTCTGCCGCTGGTCTTGCCTTCATGGAGCACTTGGCCTTCTGGCTTCCTTAGAAATAAAGAAAGGCGCCAACCGCGTCCATTTCTAAATTGTGGCCATCAGGGGGCCAACTATAAGTGGTTCACCTGTATGGCATAGGTGCCACGTTGACCCAGAGGTCCATCCACGGGTGGTGCTTGCCCGCAAAAGAACTGCGGTCCATGGTGGGCGGCCACAAAAATTGCGGTCCATATGGTGTATCGATCCAGGCAGCAAGCAGCGAAAGTACAGGCCCACAACTGCAGAGCCAGCACCTCTCCTCCTCTCTCTCTGCCCCAAAGCCAGATCCTCGGAGGTGGGAGACAAAATAAAACAAGTGAGTAAGGTGGTAAGGGCGCAAAGTGCACGCAATACAAGGTAATGCTCACTGGGGGCACATGGGAACCAGGTGAGACAGGTACGTTCCTACCGTACGCCCCCCCCCCACCAGGTAACCTACATTGCCCCTCCCTTACCCCTTACTGTATCCACAAAACACCACACTACCCATAAACATCTACTTTACACATCAACAATCGTCCCTACTGTCTTCCCCGTTCCACCCATAAACCAAATTCGTCTTCTCTCCCTCCTAACCAATCAAATTTGCCATTTCCAACTCTCATCAAAATTTGCCATCTCCAACTCAACATCAAAATTTGCCATCACCAATTCATCATCAGTCCCTCCTAAGGAGGGAGAGATGGAATCACCCCAATGTCTCATCCACGTCGTGATGCGTCTCACAAATCCAAACAGCAATTCTCCTTTCCTGCAACACAAAACAAAGGAACACAGGTGTGGAGTCATCATCATCACCTCAGGTAAGTGGCTGCGTATGGTGCGACAGGTTCATCAATCCTAACTATTTCCTAAATGACTTTAACAACTTTACATTACCCGGGGTCTTTCCCTGCCAATCCATTGGCCAACTTACACTCCGGGTTCTAAAAACCAATTCCCATTGACCAAACTGTGGTGCTTCTCAATTTGGGGTCTCACTCCCCCGATTCATCTCCCGGTGCCCTCGCACAATTTCTGGGCTGTGACGTGTAGCTCTCCCAGCAGGTCTACCCACCTGCACACCTCCACCACTGTAGTTGCCACCCGAGCTTACCTGCTCCTCACCCTAACCTAACTAACTGGGGAAGGCCCTCTCGCACTCTCACCCCCTCAGTGCCCTCTCTGGCACGGGCTGCCCGATCCACACCCGGGATACTCAGGCACCCACTGACACTAACGGCTCCCAGAGCCCACCTGCGGCCTCACCTGGCCGACATCCTCACAGTGGTGGAGTGCCCAAACCAACTACACACACTAACAGGCTACACGCCCAGCCATTTCCACAACACTAATGCACCCATCCACAATACCATTCTGCAACCGCACCACAAATGCCAATATCCAACCACAATTTACCTATACCCTCTACCTAACACTTACACTACCCGCCCCGGGTATCCGTGATGGGGGTCCACTCTTCCCCCATTCACACCTTCGCACCATGCACACCACTCCGTACCACTTACTCCAACTCTCTCCACACCACTCATTCCAATACTCCATGTATTCCACACACCTGTACTTGCACACCTGTGCTCTCACACCTGGTGCCACCTGCACCCTTCTCTCCCCAAGCGCATTCGTGCTGATCCACAACACTCACTACTCATACACTGCTCCACACACCTGCCCAGTTCTCACACAGCATCATCTCATCTAACTACTCCCCTCTGAAACTTGCGCTTCCCAGTCGTCCCTTTAAACTATTGCGCTCCCACGTCATTATCATCCACGCTAATCTACCTGCGTCCCCACTACAGGTATCCTTGTCACTAACTAATCTTAACGTTACCTAATGTCATCTTCGCTAGATCCCTATCAATATAACCTAACCCACCCGGGCTAGTTTTCACTGCCATACACCCCATAAACTATAGCGCATTTGCCCCACCTTTGTGAGGGATGACAGAGTTGCCATCCCACCACATCGGGCATCTCCCACTACCAATTTGGCACATCACATTTCAACAAATCAAAAATTTGCCAATCACTACCCATCATCTGCCAATCATTACTGCCAATCCTTTGCCAATCATCAAATTTTGTTTTTTTCTAATTTTGGGTCCAAAACACTAACCTCATCACCCGTCTACTTATTACATCCTCTCGGTGCGCCAATTCCCTTCTAAAGCTCGGCTTCGTACAGCCGAGCAATGAATACGGGTTGTTTTGTGCCAGCGGCTGGATACGTCCCGCATTCGTGGCAGGGACGGGGGCTTACCCGGGCCGAGATCCCACGCACCACCTCTGCGTGGAGCCATCCAATGTCCCGATCTCGACCTGCCGGCACGTCTCAATAGAAAGTGGTCGCCATGACGACCCTTCCTATCGGGCTGCCCGCTCCGCCTAGTGGAGCCCGGACGCGGCCGTTCCAAGCGAGGCACAGCGTGGATCGCGTACGGCGGTTCTTTCGAAACCGCCGTGGTTCGGATCCCCGCTGGTCCTCGCGGCACGCGAAGCTGCCCGACGCGCACCGAGGGCCCGATTCGGCTATAAGTCGTTCTAACCTCTAACCCGGTTACCGTCGATGCTTCACCTGCATGCTTACAAGCATACGCTACCCCTTTCTTGCTCATACATCCAGCCGTTTCCATGCTCCTTGTCATACCTTCTCTAACACACCCAGGTACACTCATTCCACTCACAGCCTTGGTCACACACCTGACCACCGAACACTTTGGCACACATTCGTCGCTCGCACACCTTACCAACACACCTCTTCGCGCCCCTTCCTCGGTCACCTCCTCTGTGACAATCACAGGTGTGCTCTTACTCGCACACCCAACCACGTGCCTCACGACCAACTCAAGCGTGCATTCCCACACACGCTCTACCATTCCAGGTGTGCATCCTTCCATTCCAGGTGTACATCCTCGCTCACCTGTCACAACCAACTCACGCTCCGTGCCACTCGTACTACTCTCACCTCCACTCTTGACAGCGCACTCTTTCCTCATGCACCCGTCCGTTATACACCTTTCTCGCGCACACTCTCCCGTTACACCCTCTGTAACACTCACCACAGGTGTACACTCTTCCTTACTTTTGACAGCGCACTCTTTCCCCATGCACCTGTCCGTCACACACCCCAGAGTCGGACTTTCTCGCACACCTCCTTTTTCGCACACCAGACCTGTCGCACACTTCACCAACGGCCTCTCACGAACACCCGGGTCCATCTCGACCCCCAAGCTCATTAAATCACCTGGCGCATCATACGCACGACCATATTGGTCACCACTTACACCGGGTCGTCTTCCTCTTCGCTTCTCCTCCATCACCTGCGAATCCCTCATCCGGTTAATGAGCACATCATCACGATCCGAACACAGACTTTGGACCAATTCTTTTACTTCCTCTTTTAACTCTTTCTTATCCCCTCTCCGTCGCTTCTTAATTTCGCTTACCCCTTCTTCCACTTCTTCTAATTTCTGCTTCACCTCTTTTATTTCCCGGTACGTCTCTTCAAGTTCGTCCTCTAAGGCTACCTTGACCGTTTCCATGTGCGTCCTCACCTGCTGGTCCTTCGTCTCCATTACCTCTGTCACCTCGTCCAACCTCGTTGTCAGTCCCTCACGTACCATCTGACATTGCCTCTTCGTCGCTATCAAGTCGTCTTTTAGTTCTTTCTGTGTCGCTTTTAACCCTCCTAGTACCGCAGTGTTCCTTTGTACCTGCTCCACTAACTCAGTCTGTCCCACCGTCAGCTGTTCCACCTCCTGCGTCAGGTCCTCTATGCCCCCTTGTAACTTTACAGTCCCCTTTCTCACCTCCTTCTCCATGCGCTCCTCACAGTGCCTCACCTCCTCGCGCACTCCTCTGACCTCCTCACTCACACCTCTTCTGATCTCTTCTCCCATCACCTGCATCTCCTGCCCAGATGCCACCCTCATCTGCTCCATTTCCTCCCTGTGAGCATCCAATTTAGTTTCTACCCCCATTCTGACCCCCTCTATCTGCTGCCCCATTTTTTTAACTTCCCTTTCCGCTTGGTCCCTTATGTCCCTCAATTTGCCTTCCATACTGTTTTCTAACCCCTCTAACCCCTTTTGCATCCCTTCCATTTGATTCTCTTGAGCGGCCGTTCTGTTTTCTACCCCCGTTAACCCATGTTTCACCCCTTCTATTTGATTCTCTTGAGCGGCCATTCTGTTTTCTACCCCCGTTAACCCATTCTTTACCTCTTTTATCCCATTGTCTAACCCCTCACCGGTACTCCTCGCTTCGTCCCTCATTACCCCCAATTGCTCACTCTGAGCCCTCGCTTCGTCCCTCATTACCCCCATTTGGCCCTCCAATCGCTCACCCTGAGCATCCATCTGGTTCCCCATTACCCCCATTTGCTCACTCTGAGCCCTCATTTGCTCACTCTGCAGGTTGAGGGACGTCTGCATTTGTACCATAAATTGCACCATGAGGGCCTGCATTTGGGCCATCCCTCCCACTTGTGCAGCGGGTGCGGCCGCCGGAGCCATGTGCGAGGCGCCATTTTGCGCGCCCGTAACCTCGTGCGCGAGGACGCCATTTTGCGAACCTGCCGCCCTCACTGCTTCGCTCTCCTCATGTCCCTCAATTTGGTCCTGGATCGACCCTGCCTCACTCTCCTCTACCGGAACCCAGCCGTCTTGATCTGCCATAGCGCGACTTTCAAAATTCGGGTTTTTCTTTTTGTAAAACAAAATCAAATTTCGCCGTTAATAATTTCGAGCGCGTTAAGCGCGCTTCGGGTCCGATCTCACTCCTCGACACCAGTTGTTGCAGACACGACTTATTAAGATGTTATGATGGGCCGAGCGGAATGGCCGCCGTGTTCGCACAGTTTACCCGATTCCACCCGAACGTTGACTAAATCGCGCTATGCTAAATCAATGAAGGAAAGGACACAACGGCTGGGATAAATGACATGACACAAGGGGTACAGTTCTCAAGACCTCCGGAGGAGGATATAATTGGTGATGCAGAAAAGGGGTAGATTACAAGGTAAGAGGTAAAGCACAGAAAAGATGGGCACTTAGACACAGTCTTATCTTATCCCCGACAGACCACAGACAAACGGGACAAGACTGACTTACACAGGGATTGCTGGCAGGGAAGGACAGGCAGTCGATTGATAGCACAAGGTGCACCTTGGCTCAGGGACAGGATCAAACACGGTCCAGTGGATCCAGGGAGGTATTGCAGTGCTCGGAGGTGGCGTCCTTCTCGCTTCAAGTTCAGCGCGCATCTGACGTCACCTCCCTCTTCCTGCGCATGCTCAGCGGGGAGTGACACGCCCTCGGCTCGTTAGCTCCGCCCCAGATGGGATTGGTCCGCCGCTTCCATTGGGTGCGGGGGGTTACCGGGCTCCGCCATTGACGAGGAGCTGACAGCGAGCCCCTGCGTGGTAACCCCGTCGAGCACATGTTCAATGGCGGCTAACCAAGCCGGAGTGAGGACGCGCACTCCCCGCGCCGCCGCCGCGCCGCCGCCGCTGTTGTTGTTGTTGGTGTTGTTGTTCCATGAGGAAGAGCTGCGGGGAGGTATTGGGAGGTCCTAAACTTCCTACGTGCCATACAATCACATTCTGGTGCAACGAAGAGTCAGAATTAATGGAAATGAGTCCTTAACTGACATAGACTAAGAATAACTAGCAAGATGTCGTATAGTTGTCTACGTGAGATGTGGTGGACCTGGATGCGACATTTAATGGGGGAAATAGGGGGAGGTCGGGTCTACAGAGTGTTGTTTACAGAAAATGGGACTAGGGAATGGGGGATTGGGGATAGTTGGGAAGGATGAGGAAATAGGGGAATATTTACAAGCGGATATGGATGGATGTAAATCCCATATCCGCAACAATATATATATATATATATATATATATATATATATATATATATATATATATATATATATATGTATATATATATATATATATATATATATATATATATATATATATATATATATATATATATATTGTTGCGGATTTGAGAATCCTGTGTATTGTAAATATCACCCTTTGTAAATGTCATGTTCCTTGTAAATACCTCCGTTTTGTGTAAGGTCAAAGGTCGTCCCCTTAGTTAATCCATCGCATATACGTAGCCAATCTTAGAACCTCTCTTATAGTTATTTCTTTATTCTATGTTAGGTTAAGGCTCTGTTGCCCATTAATTGACACTGCATTGCACCGAATCGAATAAGCTAGATCCCCTTGTTCGAATTCCCCCAAAACCTCCATTTCCAACTGCATCATTACCAATCGCATTGCCAACTACATTTGCCGCCATTGCGGCGATGTCATCTCGGAGAGGAAGGTGGGAAGAGTCAGCCAAGCGCCAGGAACAAGGTGTGGCTTTGCCAACGCCTCCTCAAGGGGCGGGATCGGTGAGCCCTCGCAACCAATCAAGGACGAGGCGAGCTCACCAATGGGCGTTTCCAACAGGCCGGCGGCTTGATCGCCGCGCGCCTCATAAAAGGGGGTGGGGAAGGACTGCGGGAGGAGATGAGCGAGGGAAGTCAGACGAGCGAGAGAGCTCAGATGAGCAACGAAGTCCACCGCAGCTTTGAGTTCACCGCAGCTTTGACCACCGCAGCTTTGAGTCCACCGCAGCTTTGACCACCGCAGCTTTGAGCTTTGACGGCAGTTTCGACCGTGGCCGCGAAGCAATGCCGCCATGCGAACATGATTGAGGAGGGTCGGCGGCTGCTCACCTCGAGCCGCGCCGTCACACCAACCGGACCCGCATCCTTCCCGCCCTGTGATCCCACCTTCGCATTCGTCCAGCCATCCACCTCCTGCCATTCATTCCTGCTTCATTCCCCGTGGAAGTCTGATTGTCATCTGTTTGTCTGTGTTGTCCCTGGGGTTTTAAGTAAGCCTGTATAAGCTAGAATTGCACTGTGTCTTCCTCTTCTTCTGTCATTATTTTGGTATCTTTCCTTCTTCCTTGGTTTCTTTGGTTTTGTACAATAGTAATTAGTAATAAATTCCTGTTCCTCCTTACTTTGTCTTCTTTCCTTCACATCCGTTTCGTTTTAGGGGTTTCCATCATTTAGTCCTTGAGCCCAGACCCCAATTTTCACATATTGGTACCACCCAGAGGGACCAAACCAAATTGCTATTTTCAGCTTGCTTGATGTCCCTAGTTTACATTTTGGTATGATAGCCTTTGTAGATGAGTAGCTCAATGGTGGTTATCACCTCATATGTAAATATACCCTGCGCAAAAAAGACGAAACACACGTTTTTCCTTGTACTTTACTCTAAGAATAACAACTTTATTAAGATAGTTAGGAAAGAGTCAAAAGTTCATTTTGAGTTATTTTTCAGTAGAAAGCAATCTTAAAATGTGTCTTTTTATGAACTGGGATGTTTCACACACTTGAAGGTAAATTGAAATAAATGTGTTCATACACTCAATGTTGTTACTTCTGGCAATGTCATTTCAAAAGAACTTTTTATATTTACATGGATTCACACCCTTATTCTGTTTAGAAAAGCCTAAATAATAAAATAAAACCAATATGTCACTTATCATGTCATCACTTAATAACCCAAGTCAAAATTGAAATTTCTGTTACCGTGATACACACTCTCATACATGACTGTACACTGCCAAGTCAATCAGTGTCATCATCAGTGTCCGAGTCTGACAACTCTACTTCCAGCTCTTTTTCTCTGGCTTGGTTGGTGCAGGTTTGTAGTTTGCACATGTCTGTGCACTTCAAGCTATATGCCAGGCAGGTACAGTCCGGTAGTTTGCATGAGCGCACACATTTGCAGGACAGCAACTGGAGCACAGCTTATGTTGCAGGTGATCCACGCATCCACTGCACAGCAAGCTTGCCCTCTTCATCTGTGTTCCAACCACAGTCCTTGGGGTCAGGGATGAATGGGTGACTCTGCAAACATCTCCTCCAGATGGCCGCTTGATCGTTCGCATGGAGGGCATGCAGGAAGAGACAGTCCTCACAGGGAGGCAGCTGGCTAGACTCCACTTCACCACGTCTCGCACAGAACAGTTGGTAGCGAAGCTTGTTGACTGTGGCAGTCTGTGCAGAAGGCATGTAGAGATGGCAGGTGACCTTTTGGAGTTTACTGAACAGCTCCCCAGATACCTCCCATGACTGACCAAGTTCAGCAAAGGCCTCCAGATAGGTCTTGTCAGACTTCATTCGCTTGAAGGCAGCCAACTTGCCACGTCCAGCAAATGCGCTGACTGTATCACAGCCTGTGTAGCCATGCATACCAATCAGTGCCTCACACACCTCACCTCCCAGAGCATGGCTCAGCTTCTGGATGTCAAGGTATCTTGTCCTGGCCTTGGTTCCGCACTTCATGCACATGGGACATGGGATGGACTTGGCAACAGCCAGGCACAGCACGAGGACATCTGTGTCTTCTGCACTGCTCACAACGGACCTGATGCCAGATTCTGCTGCATGAACACCATGTAGTAAGATGCGGGTGTCAGCTTCTTCCTGTGAGGACTTTAGCTCTGTGGCCTCCTCCCAGTGCTCTTTCGACAGTTTGTAACATTGATGTCCACAGGTCACATACAGTAACTTGTTGTCAAGCTTCTGCCTGTGTTCTGGCCCCTTCCACGTCTGCACAAAGAACTCGATCAAGCTGGTCTTGTTAGATGAACTGGAGATGAACTTTCTCCACTGTTGAATGTTGTGCCCAGGTGCTATGGTCTTGAACTGCAATGTTGTGTCTCCTCCCCTGTTGACCCTTTCCGCAATTTTGATGGATGTGTCTCTGTAGACATCGAAGACGACATCAATGCGGTGGCTCTTTCCACCTTCGTGGAGGACTTGAGACAGTGCTGATTCTGCCAGCTGTGAGAAGGTCTTTTCATTTCCTTTCAGTTTATGGACTAGGCTCATCCCATCAATGACTGTTGCTGAGGGCTCTAGGATGACTTCTGCTGGAGAAACATTCTTTTCCAACTCCCTGGCAAGGGCAGCTTTGTTGGTCTTGCGGAGAGACCCATCACCATTGGCCAGAGCCCATGGCAGGGGCCCCAGTGGATGAGCCAGCACGTCACTCATGTGTAGTTTCCTGCTTTCGGCAACAAGTATCATCTGGCCAAACAGTTTCCTGTCAGCTTTGATGACTACTTCTTTGGCAGAGCTTTTACTACATGACTTCTTTCTGATGTCTGAAAACGTCTTCAGCTTCTTCTTTGACATCTTGTCATGAAAGGTTGTAGCTGGGGCAGCTGCTTCCAAGCGGTCTTGTTTGAATGTTTGATATGCCTCCTCTCCTACCTTGCGGGCGTCGAGAAGGTCCTTGGCAACTTCTGCTGGGGCCACCGCACCAATTGACAGACTGACAAGCTCTCCATGGTCAAGGTTGAATGGATTCAACCAGCTGGTCTCCATCAGTGGAACCATGGACTGGATGTCAGCCTCATCTCTTCTGATTCTTGGCATCTGTAGGTCAGGATGACTGAAGTTGTCATGTTGGCCTACATAAACCATGTCCCTTAGCTGTCTCATATAAGTGCTTCGGTACTCAGATATCAGGTACTATCTAGCCACAGCTCCAGGTTTCAGGCTGAACCCTTTTGTGCCTCCAGGTGTCTGGGTGTCCTTGTTGACAGTCTCTTCGATCGTCTGGTCCACAGGTATCCGCCCAAAGGGATTCTTGCAGCCGATCTGCACAGAAAACCCACCTTGCATAAAGTGGGCATGGATATCAGGATGTTCGATGGGTAGCCGAAACATTGTGGCATAGTAGTAGGTCAGGAACCGGGCGTAGTTCACCTTGTCATAGGCAAAGCACCAGGGAATCATCTCTCGAATAGCTGCCAGGTGAAGCATCCAGTTACCTTCTCGAGATGCTCGGATGAGGCCCAGCATAATCTCAACCATGTCTAGGTAAGACATCCAGAAGGCTGCAAGGCTGTTCTCATCTCTGAGGGAGTTCAGGTAGGTTTCGAACAGCTCCAAGATACGTGTGCATGATTCATCCTGAAGCAGGTCCTGGAAGGATGCTTGGCAAACATTGTTGTGGAACTCTCCAATGCTCTTCAGGGCTTCTTCTAGGTGTTGGCTGTCTTCAGGATGAGTGTTCTCTATCCACAGAAGGAAGCCTTTCCAGGCAAGCCTCATCAGTGCTTCATATGCAGTCTTGTGTGCTCTAACTGCCCGGTTGTACCTGCGACCTTCCATCATCCCAGCCACAGACCCTTCTGCAATGACACCTGATTCAACAAACACATCTCTGTGTCCTGCATCTTCAAATCTCTTCCCTAGGATGGACAGGAGGTTGCAGATTGTGTGGAAGATGCCCATCCTGATGATGATGTTCTTGAATTTGTCATGTTTCCACACTATCTCAGCAGCCTTGGCAAAGAGTGCTTGGTCAAACACGCAGACTATCTTGTCCAGCTGCAGGGACTGCATGATGTGAAACGTTTGCTCCAGTACGTCATTCACAGTTGACATCTCAGTTGCAGGAGCATTGATTGTGGGAAGGTAGCTCACAGTGTCCTGGATCACTGTCACATCATTGCGGATCTGGATGTTGAACCCTGTCCAGCTGCTTATGGTCTGGTTCTCAGGATCTGACATTCGAGTCAGGAGCCATACATGGTTCTTCTTCTTTGCATCTTGAACTTCTTTGTTTGTGTCGGAATCAAGGGTCTCAGTCTTAGGTGGCCTAGTTCGCTGTCCAACATTGTAGGTTGGTAGCATCAATGGGGCAGGACTGATGCTCCTCTTCTTGGATTTGCTGACTGCAGGCAGGACCTTCTGTGGAATGGGCCCTGCAACTTTGGGTTGGACAGCAATGCCATTGACCCTGTGAGAGGTGCCTTCTCCACTCAGTGTCTCTTCAAGACGGTCAATGTTATCCCAGGCCAGGGTGGTAAACACACCAGGATGCATGTCTTCTGGCAGTGGTATGTCCTCTGCTGAGCGTTCCAGCTTCTGCACACAAAGAGCTGTGTCAATCTCCTCTACTTGGGAGTAGGAAATAGCATGGCCAAGACGATTCAGACTTCGTATCAGTTCTGTGTTTCCTGTCAGTGACTTCACAGCAAATGGGAGGAGTATGTGCTTGGGTGGCTTAGTCTTGCCACAGGTGACAGCAAAGAGTAGATCACTGCCAAAAGAAGCAGCAAGACGCTGGACTCTTTCAGAGGGATTTGCACACTCAGTATCCCCAGTCAGCAGGGTATACATGAACTTTGTGACAGCTTCAGGGATGACACTTTTCTGTGTATCAGGTGGCCATGACTGTTGGACATCTTGTTTCTTGATCTGATTCCTCAGCTGTATGGCTGCTTTGGTGAGGACATCCATGATTTGATAGACTGTGCTTCATGTAGATCTTGCTTCATGTTGTGGGCTTCCTTGACAAGGTCATCCATTGACAGGCTGTCTGGATAGAGAAGCACCCTTCCTTTCTCATTTGAGACAAAGTGAAGTGACTCTTCCAGCTCACTTTCAAGCTTGCGACAAACATGCTTCTTTGTCGAGGGTTTGATCTTGGTGATGCCATGGGAGTTCATGGATCTCTCAAGCCTGGCTGTGAGGTCTGTTAAAGGCAATATTTCAGGGTTTGGGAGGAATTCAGTCCTCACATGCATGAACAGTTCCTCATAGGCTTGTCTCTCTGTCTCCTCATAATCTGCTGCCTCACTCTCCTCCTGTTGTAATTCTGAAGAGCTGGTAGAAGACACTCTTCTTGTGTACTCTTTGTAGCACGTCTTGTGGTAATTCCCCTCTGCGGCAACTAGGTCTCTGCTCAGCAATGCAAGCACTCTTAGATCACATTTCTTTATTGCCGCCTTGCGGATGGTGTCGTCTGCTCGTAACTCAAGACACTGCATAAGAGGTTCCCTTGATTTTTGTCCTTTGATGTATTTCGGCTTCTGGCAGAAGATGCAGATCTTGTCATACAGTCTTGAAGGAGGCCTACTTGGTGCATCCCTGGTCCTGGATGATGATCTTCTGGAAGCAGCTTCTGTGGGTTCAGCACTGGCACCTTTGGAGAGGATCGAGTCCAAAGACTTCTTCATGGTAAACATGCTGCGGCATTTGCGATGGTACTGTACCTGAGGTACTTCCCCTTCTTTTAGTCCTTTTGCCAAGTCAAGGACTGGGGCATGCTGTCTGATCTCTGCAGCCCGGAGCAAAGCCTTCCATGAATCCAGGTCCCTCAATGTCACCAGGGAATCAGAGTCATCGTCTGAGCAATGAATAAGACAGTTTGTGCACGGCCGCTTCTTCGGCAGGGTGGTACCTTGATCCATCGACATCACTCTGATCACTGTACAACACTATCTGCAACATACAAAAAGATAATATTGGTTAAGATATTCGTTTTGAAAGAAAAGATAATATAAGTATAATTGGTGGAAAAAAACCGCTTAAATCTACCTGTAATTCAAAATGTTAAGTTTCCAGCTGAAGATAAATACAATTATTGCAGGCAGTAAACACAATACAATGTAAAAAATAGTGTGAATCACATTTATAATGTAAAAAATAGTGTGAATCACATTTATTTTGCATTTTGCTTTTTAATCAAAAGGAAATAACCTTATTTGCATTGTTTTAATCCACATTGGTGGAGATAGAGATTTGACACTGGCGTATCTTTCATTTTTTGCAAATTACACAATGGCGCTAATGACAAAAAAATGAGTTTTAAAAATTATTGACAAAGCTACCTATCTCAAAAGGCTATCATATCTTATTACACTCATATCAACCCTATAAACATTTTAGTACTACTTTGGTTTGGTCCCCCCAGGTGGTACCGATATCTGCTCTGGCCCATGGACTAATTGAGTACCTGTGGCACGATTTTGGCCAACTCATTGGAGTCGGGTTTAGTACTCGCTAATGGTTCGGGCCGCGGGCTGCTAACCCGCTCGGCAAAATAACATCTTGTCCGTGGTTCCGAACGGGGCTATCCACCGGCTTCGTGGAGAGGTCGGCGGAGGTGTACGGGACTCCATTGACCAATCACCTCGGCCGATCTCACCCCACGAAGAAGCGGGATAGTTCCAGGACCGGGGAGACGGCCAGCTTAACAGGACAAAGGGCTAATCACCCCTTGCTAACGGGAGAGCCGTCCCCGGTATCCGTAACAATATATATATATATATATATATATATATATTGTTGCGGATATGAGGACTGTATATTTTTTTGATTGTGTTGTATTGTGGTAAATTGGTGTGAATTATTATTATTGTTGTTATTGTTATTCTGTGCCTCCTGCCTCCGGAGCTGTGTAAAGATCAAAAGGGCGTTCCATAATTAGTCCACAAGCATACACGTCAGCCAATCATAGAATATCCATGTTCGATAGTTATATCTTATTCTGTGTTTTAGGATAAGGCTGTGTCTCCCATTAATAGAAATACTCCATTGCACCAGTGAAAGAGATAGATTCCCTTCATTCCCACTCCCAAAACTTCCATTCCCATTCCCAAAACCTCCCTTCCAATTGCCTTCCGCATTTTGGGCGGTTTTCTTCAACCACCATTGGCCACGAGGCAGGGTTGGGGAAGAAAGGCGTGTCTCCACCTCGTCATAGAGGGGAGGAGTGAGCCAGCCCCACTCGACCAACCATGAGCCAGGGGTTTGGCTAGAGAGGGCGGAGGAAGAGCGATCGGGGAGGTTCGCAAAGGTTGAGGGGCGGGGGCCTATATAACCCAAGGCAGGGCGTGTCCAAGGGGAGATGCGCTTTTACAGAGGAGAGCAGAAGACAGAAAGGCCTTGAGTTGGACTAAGCAAGAGAGGAAGTTGTTGGCCTGGGTGGGACTAAGGAAGAGGGAGAAAGAGTCCTGAAGCTTGTGAGGGAAGGAGAGAGAACCCATCACACCAACCTCCACCAAGGCTCCACCAAGCTCTGCGTTGGCTCCACCAAGCGTTCACCTCCACCAAGCTCCGCGTTGGCTCCACCAAGCGTTCACCTCCACCAAACTCCGCGTTGGCTCCACCAAGCGTTCACCTCCACCAAGCTCCGCGTTGGCTCCACCAAGCGTTCACCTCCACCAAGCTCCGCGTTGGCTCCACCAAGCGTTCACCTCCACCAAGCTCCGCGTTGGCTCCACCAAGCGTTCACCTCCACCAAGCTCCGCGTTGGCTCCACCAAGCGTTCACCTCCAGCCATCCACCTCCTGCCATTCCTGTCATTCCCCGCGTGAGTCAGTGTCTTGTTTGTTCTGTCCTGGGTTAATTAAGACTGTAGGTAAGCTAATCATTTTCACTGTGTCACCTGCGTCTCATGTGCCTGTAAATAAACGTGACTGCTTGCTTTTTGCTTGTGTGTAAATAATAATAAACCCAGTCACTCTTCTGTCCGTCTTCTCGTTTTATTCCTTTTCCTCTTTGCATTCGGTCGTTTTAGTCTTTTCCAGATTGGGCAGCTACGGTGCGATACGGCCAAAGTTCGGGTGGAATCGGGTAAGTTTGTTAGGTCGCGGTCACCAACCGCTCGGTCTATAACATCTAACCGCGATCTGTAACAATATATATGTATATATATATATATATATGTATATAGTTACACACACACACACACACACACACACATGTACACACACACCTCTCCAACCACTAGCTCCTCTCCAACCCCTTGCTCCTCTCCAACCCCTTGCACCTCTCCAACCCCTAGCAACCCCTCGCTCCTCTCCAACCCCTCGCTCCTCTCCAACCCCTAGCTCCTCTCCAACCCCTCGCTCCTCTCCAACCCATGCTCCTCTCCAACCCCTCGCTCCTCTCCAACACCTCGCTCCTCTCCAACCCCTCGCGCCTCTCCAACACCAAGCTCCTCTCCAACTCCTCGCTCCTCACCAACCCCTCACTCCTCTCCAACCCCGAGCTCCTCTCCAACCCCTCGCGGCTCTCCAACCCCTAGCTCCTCTCCAACCCCTCGCTCCTCTCCAACCCCCGCTCCTCTCCAACCCCTCGCGCCTCTCCAACCATTCGCTCCTCTCCAACCCCTCGCTGGAATGAATGCCAGTTTAAACAGGATTACCTTTACTTCCATATAATAATGATGAATGAAATAATAACAAAGAAATATCTGTCGGCAATTTCCCGTCTGTGGCGATACGTGAACGAAGCTATGCCCCTCTCTCCACATTATTGTGACGACGTATAAATTAAATATTTAATCGTGACGATTGTCATCAAATGGAAAAGTCCGCCACGAATTTTTAATATATCTCGCCATTTTCCCATCTGTTATTTTAGGCCGTGTATGGCCGACCGTGCCGCGATTTTAAAAATATATATCTCGGCAATTTCCCGTGTGTGTGTGAATGTTCTCAATTATTTCTGACACCGAGTCTAAAACCATCGATAAAAATTAAATCAGATAGTGAATTCGAGATAAAATCGTGAGGGTGACTCAATGAATGGGCTTTATTTTACAGGCCTTTGAGAAATCATTTCGTTCTATAAACGGAAACTTTCATGGGATTCTTTTTCCGTTTTTTTTTCAACCGAGTCTAAAACTATGTTAGCGACTGTTAAAAATGAAATGACATATCGAATTAGAGTTGAAATAAACCTGTGTGAGAGAGAAAGACAGCATGGGCCTAACTAAACAGGCCTCAAAGCTATTCGAGTTAATAAAATGGTGGATATTTGTTTACATGAAGCCTCTCCAAGAATGGGTGGAGCTACTCTGCAAACGGAGTAAGTCACACCCCCGGACAGACAGACAGACAGACATAATCACCTTAGCCTATTATAATATTGACTAGTGGGGTCACCCGTGGGAATCCCACGGGCATGGACGTGTGTGACATTTCGACATATTGAGTTAGATGCTGCACAAGCACATTCAGTTTCACAAAATGGTTACTGGCAATTTATCAGATGCACAAATGATGTAATCTACACAAAGTATTTACTTCTGATAACATGTGAATGCATGTGCGTGCACACCCACACACACATACACACATATACACACACAAACACACGTACACCCACACACATATATACACACACATACATACACACACATACACACACGTACACCCACACACATATGTATACACACATACATACACGCACACACACACACGTACACATGTACACACACATATACACATGCACACAAACACATCTCGTTTTTTCATTTCTGTTCCTCACAATTTTGTTTCTCTCTTATTCACAGACACAGACACAGACACACACACACACACACACACACACACACACACACACACACACACACACACACACAAACACACACACACACATGCATACAAACATGCACACACACATACACACACACATGTACACCCACACACACACACACACACACATATATACACACACACATATATATATACACACACACACACACACACACACACACACACACACACACACACGTGTTACAAAAGTTGCAATGGCCTGCTATTGTGAAATCCCATTCACATTTCACCATTACATCTTTCAAAAATAACATTTAAATAATCACCACTCACTCACATTTCAATTTCGCAACTCACGGCCACATAAAAACACATAACCACACACAAAAACAAACGCCACCCACAAGAATCTGTGGCACACATTCCATCCCCCTCACCGGCCATGTCATCACTCTCACCCGCCCCCCAACTCCAAATTACATGTCCCCAATTTAATAAGCAAGTCCTGAAGCCTGGGACAGTAACCCTCAAGGCCTTACTTCTACCTTGATGAGCAGGTAATCACCGGTTGGTCAGGTCCAATGTGCCATCCACCCTCAAAATCCCCAAATTTATCCCATTGGGCCTACCACATTTTTACCAAATTTCGCTTTTGTCCCCACTATACTGGTAGGTATGTGGATCCGCATCCAACGGTGAACTGTTCTAAACGACTAAATGTGGCAACAACAGCATTGTCATGTTGTCATGTTGCAAGGTCCACCTTCGATTGAGCTTCAACTTTCTGACAGATGGCCTCACATTATCCTCAAGCACCCTCTAGTACAATGAAGAATTCATGGTGGATTCTATGATAGTGAGCTGCCCAGGTCCTGATGCAGCAAAGCTGCCCCAAACCATAATATTTCCACCACCATGCTTTACAGTTGGTATCAGGTTCTTGTGGTCAAATGCTGTCTTTGGTTTTCGCCAAACATGTCTTCTGGTACTGTGGCCAAATAGCTCTACCTTTGACTCATCTGTCCAGAGCACATTGTTCCAGAAGTGCTGGTCTTTGCCTAGGTGTTCATTGGCAAACTTTAGTCTTGCCCTGATGTTCTTTCTGGACAGCAAAGCTTTCCTCCTGGCACACCTCCCATGTAGATCAAATTTGTGCAGCCTCTTTCTAATGGTAGACGCGTGCACTTTGACATCAACAGTGGCAAGAGCTACCTGTAGGTCCCGTGATGACATTCTGGGGTTCTTAGAGACTTCTTTCAGGATCTTGCGGTCTGCTCTCGGGCTGAACTTGTTGGGGCGGCCTGGCCTTAACAAGTTGGCAGTTGTTTGGAATCTTCTCCACTTGTAGATGATCTTCCGGACAGTCGAATGATTGATTTCAAGTGATTTGGAGATCGTTTTAAATCCCTTCCCAGACTCATAGGCATCTATAACCTTCTTTCTGAAGGCCTCAGAGAGCTCTTTTGATCTCGGCATGGTGACGCCGCACACTTCAACAACAAAGAGCAAACCAAACTAAATGTCTGAGGTTTAAATAAGACAGGTTCCTCCAAGATCCTCTCTAACGATGTTCTAATCATTTGCACCTGAGCTGGTGCACCTGATTCTAATTTTAGGTATTTGAAGTATTGATAAATGTAGGGGTGTACTTACTTTTTCCACATGCGAAATTTGCATTTATTATTTATTTAAATTATACAATGGACTACAAAATGTAAATGTTTCATGATATTTGTTATATTATATCACCTTTATCTATCAATATTGTTGAAATGAAGATCAAATAGCTGTATGTTGAAATATGCTGAAAAGGTCAAAACTTTACATGGGGTGTACTTACTTTTTCACGTGACTGTACATGACCACATACCTCACAGTACCACTGCTCAGTGCCAACTGGCAGTAAGACCATTCTCCTGTGCAAACCAGGGAGGTAGTCTAGAATTTTGTGCAAAATCTGTGAAATTTAATGTTCTTATTAAAAGTGCCATTTCCTTATTTCAGAGCATTGTGTAAGAAGACCATGAAACGTTTCTTCACGAAGAAGATGGAAAGTGGAGCTGAAAGACGGAAGAGACGAAAGTTGGAGACGCAGGAAGCCAAAAAGTCGAGCAAGTTCTTCATGCTCTACTTTGAAAAGCCCGGAACAAGTTGTTCAACACGTTGCATGGAATCGCCTGCACCTGCTACAAGTTTGTTGGAATCCGAAGGTGGATCAAGCACAAATGCGTCACAAGCTGAGGAGGAAGTCAAGTCAGATAAATCCGAGTATGATGAGATTAAAAGTGAGGCTGCCAGAGAGAATGTGGACATGACAGGAGGGGAAGACGATGGTGGTGGTGGTGATGTTGCGTTTATTGACGAGATTTTACCTGACGAGATTGAACCTGACGACACTGAACCTGGTGAACTGGATGGTGTCAAAGAGCCTCGAACTGTCATACCAGAAGTGATTGAACAGCATGACATTGGACTTCTGAAGTTCGACAAGGATACTGGAAAAGCAATTCCGCCTGACGCGTTGAGAACAGAAATAATAAAGCTGGGTTCGAAGTATTTCCAGAACAGTGAGGGGCCTTTCCTGCCAACAAATAACCGCTCAATGAACAAAACTTGGTTCAAGAGGAAATTGTGAAATGGTCGTGGTGAGGAAGTGACTCGCTCATGGCTGGTCTATTCCCCTTCTAAAAAGTCTGCATTTTGTATATGTTGTGTTCTCTATTCCCGTTCCCGGTCAGACCATCAATCCTCATTGGAGCAGGGAAGTGGATTCAACCAGTGGAAAGCACCTGAAAGGATTAGTGTTCATGAAAATGCTAAGAATCATCGGGAGTGCTTCACACAGTGGAAAGAAATGGAAAGAAATTTAGCTGAAAACTGAAAGCTGGGTTATTGACGCGGAACTTCAATCACAGATTGAGAAGGAAAAGCAGAAGTGGCGTGATATCTTGACGAGAATCCTTCACTGCATAAAATTCCTTGCGACTCAGAACCTGGCTTTGCGAGGACACAGGGAGTCACTTCAGCTGGACGATGACTCCAATGTGGGAAATTTCCTTGGCTTACTGAAACTACTGGCCATCTTTGACCCTGTCATGAAAGAACACCTCACTCGTGTGGAAAGTCATCCTGGGTCCACGTCTTATCTTTCACCGGGTGTCCAGAACGAATTCATCCACAATATGGCATCCACTGTTCACCAGAGTTTACTGAGAAGCATTCGTAAAGCCAAGTACTATGGTCTCATGTTCGACTCGACTCCTGATCAGGCACACCGTGAGCAGATGTCAGAAGTAGTGAGGTACGTAGAAGTTGATTTTGAGAGGAAAACGATCCGTGTTAGAGAGTCCTTCCTTGGTTTTATCCAGATACGCCAGAAGGATGCTGAGAGCTTGGTTGAAGACATCTTGAAACAGCTAGAGAAGGACGAAATGGAGATACAAGATTGTCGGTCACAGTGCTATGACAACGCTGCTGTGATGGCTGGACACAGAAGTGGTGTTCATCAAAGAATAAGTGAGAAAAACAACCTGGCAGTGTTTGTGAATTGCGACAATCACTCACTCAACATGGTGGGTGTGCATGCAGCCAAGCAGGATACAATGATGGTCACGTTTTTTGGAACCATCGAAGCTCTCTATGTGTTCTTCTCTCGTTCAACACAGCACTGGTAAAAACTCAAAAACGCCGTGCCTGTGGTCGTTAAGTCGGAGTCCGAAACCAGGTGGAGTGCAAGGACAGAAGCAGTGAAGCCCGTCAACAAGTACCTTGAGGAGATACTTCAAGTTCTCCAGGACATGATAGACAATGAAAACGAGAGCAGTGAAACAAGAAGTGACGCAAGGCAGCTGTATAACCGCATGTTAATTTACGATTTTCTGACTTTGCTCGGATTTTGGAACAAAGTACTAATTCGCATTGACCGTATTCAAAATAGGCTGCAGGATCCGAGCATGAACTTCCATGATGCTGCCCTGGATTTGAAAGCCCTCAGAGACAAAAGAAACGAATGGCTGATGAGAACACGAGAGACGCTGGGTTAATAGCCAAGGAGGAAATGGAAAGAGTCATGAAGGGAACACTCGACCATCTTCACAGAGAAATGGATGAAAGGTTCGCTCGTTTGCATGACACTGATGCCAAGTTTGGGTCCTTCTCGATGTCGAGGGACTGTGTTACGGCGCGGACAGTAACGACCTAAAGAAGTGCGAAAATTTGTGCGAATTGTACAGCTCTGATGTTGATGGACAGCAGCTATATGAAGAAATTTTGGATTGTAGAATGCTGCTATCAAGTCGGGCCAACATGAAAATATTGTTGTGGGTATGTGATTGTTGTAAATATCACCCTCCGTTTTGTGTGTAAAGGTCAAAGGTCGTCACCCTAGTTAATCCATATACATGCACGTAGCAAATCATATATCCCTCGAAATAGTTATCTCCGTATTCTATGTAGTTTAAGGCTGTGTTTCCCATTAGTTGACTCTGCATTGCATCAGATGGAATAAGAATAGGCCCCTCCGATACCCCCATGGCATCTTCAAAGTGCCCGTAACTTTGGATGGGGTTAGTGGCATCACCATTGCCAACCGCATATACCAACTGCATTTGCCTCCATTAAGCACGCGGTCAGTTCGGAGAAAAAGGTGGGAGGAGTCAACCAAGGCCAGGAACAAGGCGTGGCTTTGCCAACGCCTCATCAAGGGGGTGGGATCGGTGAGCCCTCGCGACCAATCCAGGCCGAGGCGAGCTCACCGATGGGCGTTTCTGAAAGACCGGCGGCTTGATTGCCACGGGCCTTATAAAAGGAAGTTGGGAGGGACTGCAAAAAGAGAGAGAACCCGTCACGCAACGCCCCCACGGCAGATGCGTCAGAGAATTGTTGAATACGGCAGTCCACCAGTTGAGTTCAAGTCCATTGAGCAGTCCACCGAGAGGGGAGTTGAGCCCAGTGGAAGAGGAGCGGCAACGAGGCTTTCAAGTTTCTTTCCAAACGGTGGTGCGCTGTGTTGTGGTGTATGGTGGTACCAGTGTGCGGAGCAGCCGCGTGGAGCCTTGACCACCGCAGCTCGAGCGTTGACGGCAGCGTTGCTTTTGAGGAAGGGCGGCGGCTGCTCACTCCCGGCCCGGCCGTCCTCCCGTGTCCAGCCGAACCTTCCACCCCTTCCAGTCATCCATGCGTGGCCTCATCCATCCATTCGTGTGAGTCTGACTGTCGTCCGTCTTCTGTGTTGTCTTGGGGTTAAGTAAGACCATTTAGTGTAAGCTAGAAATTGCTCTGTGTCCTTCTGGTCCTTCCATCCTTTCTGTCATTATTTTCTTATCTTTCCTCCTCCTAGGTTTCTTTTGACTTGTAAATAATAGTTAGTAATAAATCATATTTGTTCTTCCTACCGTTGTTCTTCTTCTTCTTCACATCCGTTTCGTCCATGTCTTTTCCCTCATTGAATACCTGTGGCATGATTTTGGCCAACGTTTCAGGATCGGGTTGAGTACCTGTTAAATGGTTCGTGCCGCGGTTGCTAAACCGCTCAGCAATTAACATCTGTCCGCGGTCGCGAACGAGGTTGTGCACTTGCCTCTCCGGAGGGAGCTTGTGCAGCTTCAGGACTCACGTCGGTCAGTCACAAACAAGGGGATTAATCCCCCCCTTCTTAAGGGGAAGAAGGCCGACAGAGAGATCCGCAACAATTGGTGTCAGGAGTGTCGGATTCGGACCTGAAGCGCGCATAGCGCGCTCAAATTACGAGTGGCCCACAATTTAATTTAAAACATCCTAAATTTAAAATCGTGCCATGGATGGTCAAGGCGATCGGGTGCCGGTGGGAGAGATAGAGGGGTTAGAATCAACCCAGGACCCCAGGGAAATGTATATGGGGGAGAGAGAAGAGGAGAGCAGTGAGGATGTGGTAGCGGAGGCTTCAGGCGCACAAGATGGCGGCACCTCGCATGAGGTGGGAGGCGCACAAAATGGCACGTCACACGTGGGTGCGGTAGCCAAGCCCGCTGTACCAGCGGGCTTTGACATGCAGCAATTTATGGCACGGTTCAGTGAATATATGGCGGGGTCGAAGTGCGACACGGAAAAAGAAGTAAGGAAATGAAAGAAATAAGGGACGAGGTAAGGGGGAGTAGGTGTGAATTGACCGAAAGAATGGGAACTCAGGGAAGCCAAATTGAAGGATTGGAAAACAGAATGGGGGAGCGATTAGAAAATCAAATCGGGGGGCTAGAAGCCAAATTTGAGGGTTTAGACAACAAATTTGAGGGGTTAGACAACGGGATGGAAGGGGTGAAGAATGGGTTAACGGGGTTAGAAAACACAATGGAAGGTAAATTGAGGGAAATAGGGGAGCAATCTGCCCGGGAAATTAAACAGATGGGGAATCAGATAGAGGAGGTGAAAATCGGGTTGGAAACTAAATTGGACGCCCAGAGGAATGATTTGGAACAGATGAGGGCAGCATCTACCAAAGAGATGGGAGAAATGGGGGAGGAGATCAGACGAGGTGTGGGCGAGGAGATCGCGGGGGTACGCAAGGAGGTAAAGCGAGGTGAGGAGCGTATGGAGAAAGAGGTGAGAAATAGTACGGCTAGGTTACAGGGGGGAATAGAGGAGCTGACGAGGGGAGTAGAGCAGCTGACGGTGGGACAAAAGGAATTAGTGGAGCAAGTGGAAAAGAACACTGCGATAATCGGGGGGTTAAAGGCGACACAGAAGGAGATAAAGAAAGAACTCATAGCGACAAAGAGGGAATGTCAGATGGTACATGAGGGGATGACAAAGAGGTTGGACGAGATGACAGAAGTAATGGAGACGAAAGAACGGGAGGTGAGGACGCACATAGAAATGACCAAGGTAGCTTTAGAGGAAGAAATTGAAGGGGCGCACCGGGAGATGAAAGAGGTGAAGCAAAAATTAGAGGATGTGGAAGAGGGGGTGAGTGAAATTAAGAAGAGACGGAGGGAAACTAAGAGGGAGATAAAGGAGGAAGGTGATGGAATGTGTACAAGGTCTGTGCTCAAATCATGAATATGTGCTCACTAACCAAATAAAGAGTTTGCAGGTGGCGGAAGAGGAGCGAAGACGAGGTACCGAGGTGAGTGGCGATATATTCGGAAATGTATATGGTGTGAGGGGAGATTCAGTCGGCTTGGGTGTTGGCACTGTTGGTGTAGACCCGGGTGTTCGTGAGAGACCAATGGTGAGGTGTATGACTGGTCCAGAGTGTATGGAAAGAGGAGGTGTGCAAGGAGGTCTGACTATGGGGAGTGAGAGGGGTATTGGTGAACAAGGGTGTGCAGGTATGGAGTGGGTAGCGGGTTGCAGAAGGGCGACCCAGGCATCGACACCAAGAGGGGTAGTGTTTGGAGGGACGGGGGATGAGCGGGAGCCCCCCGGGAATAGTGTACTGTGGGAGCCCGAGCGGTTCGGTCCCGCGCTGATCCCACAAGGAGTGACGCACGGGGTCCAGCCTTCGGGCGCCCACAAGGTCCCACTCGCACCGTATGACGGCAAGAGTGATCTGAGGGCATACCTGGCGCAGTTTGAGTACGTGTGTAAAGGCAACGGTTGGAATCCGGACGAAGGTGGAGTACATCTTGTGGGAGCACTGCGCGGTGTGGCGGCGGAGGTGCTGACAGCTCTACTACCGGGTGCTCTCACCCTGCCAGCTCTCCGTGCGGCCTTAATTAATAGATTCGGCATTGAACAGCAAAGCGAGCTTGTTAAAGCTCAGCTTGCTCAGCGCAAACGCAAGCCCCAGGAGACCATCGGGGAACTTGCCCATGACATTCTTCGCGCAGTAGGGATTGCACATGCAGACATGGCAGCGAGTTCCCAGGAAAGCCTGGCGCTGGATCACTTTATCCAGGCCCTTCCGGATCTAGAGCTCCGACAACAGCTCGCCATGTGGCGCCCGCAGACCATGAGCCAGGCGGCCGACGCTGCAGCCCGTTGGGAAGCAACGAGGCCCCTGGCCCGGGGAGGCGGGCGGCACGCAGTGGCGGTGCGTCAGGTAGGGCCCGTGATGGGGGTCGGCCCCCCTAGGGGGCCCGCCCCCGAAGGGGGCCCTGACCTGGAGAGCATGGTCCGGAGGCTGGTGGATTGGCGCCTGGCGGGACCTGGACCATGGCAGGCGGCTCCAGCGGTGGCACCTGGTAGTCCACGGCAGAGTACACCAATTCGGACATTTAGGGGGGGCAATTTGGAATACCGGAGGCAAGCCTCTTACCAGGTTAGGTGTTATAATTGTGCTCGGCTGGGTCACCGTGCGTGGGAGTGTCGATCTCCACGCCGGGACGGTCCCCGCCAGCCGATGCCCTCAACTCCGCCCCGTATTGATCAGCCTAGCCGACCTCAGACACCCCCCCCCCGCCAGGGCCAGGGAAACTAGAACGTGCCGGGCATGCAGGGCGGTGTTCGGCAGTAGGGGATGGAGAGGAGCCCTTATTGACGCGACAGGTCATTCACTGTGGCCAAATTGGAATCGGTAGTTTAACAATTCGATGCAAAATTGCCGGCGTGGGGGTAGACGCCGTTGTGGACATGGGAGCCAGCGCAACAATCATCAGCCCCGCGATCCTTAATTCGAGTGCAGACGGCTGGGGTAAAATCCAGCATCTGGAAAATCATAGTTTGCAGTTGGCTACCGGGGCAACAGCTCCGATCATAGGGCGTGGTTTTGTGACCCTCAAGTGGGGATCGGTAAAGAAGGAGATAGAGGTTTGGGTAGCGGAGGTGTGCGACCCATGCTTAATAGGGTTGGATTTGTTGACTGCCAGCGGTTGTAAAATCGACTTGAGCCGGGGGATCCTGCAAGTGGGAGTGGAAGAGCTACCATTGGAGGGGGTGAGCACGGCCGAGAGGGTGGAGCTGGAGGCTCCTGAGGCCGTGACCATCCCTCCGGGGGCTGAGGCAATAGTGCCGGCCCGATGGTCAGCTCGCCTGACATGGCAGGAGTCCTGCGGTCTAGTCGAACCGGTGGCAGCGCGATCCATACCTGGTTTAATCGTGGGCCGCACCCTTGTAAAAACGGACGGGCCGGTGGTGGCCGTTCGAGTAATTAATATTAGTACAGAACCACGCACTATAGTGAGGGGCACGAAGGTAGCTGGCTGCACCCCAGTTAGAGCAGTCGCGTCAGTGAGGGGCGAGAACGTCCAGCCGAGCCGGCCCCAGGGGGAGCCTTCAATAAATAGTAGGAATTGGCCCGATCCCATTTGCGAGATGGTAAATCGAAGTAGTGTAGAGTTGGGAGGTACCCAGAGGGAGGCCTTACACAAACTGGTTGGATCCCATTTGGATCTCTTCTCCTTGTCCACCGAGGATATTGGGTGTATGGGCCTGTTGAAACATCAGATCCACACCGGTGAGGCCCGGCCTATTCGTCAGGCCGCCCGACGGCTCCCTTGGAGCAAGAGGGCGGAAGCTGATGAGCAGGTTGAAAAGATGCTCGATGCAGGCGTCATCGAGCCCTCGGGAAGTCCCTGGATGTCACCCGTTGTGCTGGTCAAAAAGAAAGATGGGACCACGCGGTTCTGCGTGGACTATCGCCAGCTAAACAACGTGACACTCAAGGACTCATATCCCCTGCCAAGAATTGATGACACCCTCGATGCCGTTGCGGGCTCAAATTGGTTCACAACTTTGGACCTCAAGGGTGGGTATTGGCAGGTGGAGATGGATAGGACAGGGAAGGAGAAAACGGCATTTTCCACAGGTAAGGGGCTGTATCAGTTCACTGTGATGCCGTTTGGTTTGTGTAACGCCCCCACCACCTTTGAGCGATTAATGGAACATGTGCTAGGTGGCATGCCATGGCAATCATGCCTGGTATACCTGGATGACGTCCTCGTACATGCCAAAACATTCCCCCAGGCGTTAGCTAATTTGGACCAGGTGTTCGGGTGCCTCAGACAGGCAGGGTTGAAGCTGAACCCGAGTAAGTGCACTTTGTTTGCAAGAGAGGTGGCCTATCTAGGTCACGTTATCAGCCGTGAGGGGGTAAAAACGGACCCAGGCAAAATTACCGTGGTAGAGGAGTGGCCCGCACCACGTACCATCAAGGAGGTGCGGGGATTTTGGGGACTCTGCTCCTACTACCGGCGCTTTGTGGCGAAATTTGCAGAGTTTGCCCGTACCCTCCACTGGCTTACGGAGAAGGGGACGCGATTTAATTTGACAAGGGAGTGCCAAGAGGCCTTCCTAAAATTGAAGGGGTGTTTGACATCCGCACCCCTTCTCGCTTACCCCACTAGCGATGGGACATTTACCCTGGACACGGATGCGAGCCAGGAAGGATTGGGCGCAGTTTTGTCTCAAACACAGGAGGGCGTGGAGAGAGTGATTGGTTATTATAGTCGGGCCTTAAGTAGGCCCGAACGAAATTATTGCGTAACCCGCAAGGAATTATTGGCTATGCTGGCTGCCATGAACCATTTCCACCCGTACTTGTACGGGCGGAAATTTTCGGTTCGAACTGACCAATCCTCCTTGCAATGGCTCCTTCAGTTCAAGGAACCGGAGGGCCAAATTGCAAGGTGGTTGGAAAAGTTGCAGCAGTACGATTTTGATGTGACCCATAGGGCCGGGAAGGCCCATGGTAATGCAGACGCACTCTCTCGGCGTCCTTGTCTGGGGGAAAACTGCAAATTTTGTGCGAGACACGAGGAGAGGGAGCAATAGGGCGATTCCGCCCCAATTCTCATCGTCCGGGCAACCCGGGTGAGAGGGCCAATTTTGCCACTAACCGCAGACGAGGAATTTGGAAATTTGGCATGGAGCACGGCCCAGCAGGAGGATCCCGTTCTGGGGCCGTTGTTCAAATGGGTCAAATTGAGGCAAAGACCAAAGGGGGAAGAGGTCACCCCCCCTCGGGGTGCAAACGAAGGCGTATTGGGCTCAGTGGCAGACCCTGGAATTGAAGGATAACATCTTATATCGCAAGTGGGTGCAGGTTCCCTCTGAGAGAACTTCCTGGTTGGTGATAGTCCCTGACAAATTTAAGACCGTCATATTACAACAGGTGCATGTTACCCGCTCCGGCGGCCATTTGGGCAGGACAAAGACCACATCTCGGGTCCGCCGGAGGTTCTATTGGGTGAATATGGGGCGGGACATACAGGACTGGTGTCGGAGATGCGACGCCTGTTCTGCCAAAAAGGGACCAGCACGGAGGATGAGGGCCCCCCTTCAATTACACCAGGTGGGGCCCCCCCTTTAGCGGGTGGCTATAGATATTCTAGGACCGCTGCCCCGCACCCGCCAAGGTAATAAGTATATCCTCGTTGTAATGGACTATTTCACCAAGTGGCCAGAGGCCTACGCCCTCCCCAACCAAGAAGCCGGGGTGGTGGCACAGGCCTTCGTGGAAGGATTTGTATGTCGGCACAGGATTCCACAGGAGCTGCACACCGATTAGGGTCGAAATTTTGAAAGTCAATTACTAAAAGATGTGTGCAGACTCCTGTCAATTAGGAAAACATGGACCACGCCCTTGCCGCCACAATCTGACGGGATGGTGGAAAGATTCAATCGAACATTGATCCAACAACTGGCATTGTTCCAACATTGATCCAACAATCGAACATTGATCCAACAACTGGCAATGTTCACCACCACCCGTCAGGATGACTGGGATGAACATCTCCCGTACTTGTTAATGGCCTAGCGAACTAGCCAGCATGGAGCCACCGCATGCAGTCCAGCGTTGCTTATGTATGGGCGGGAGTTGCGGGCTCCCGCCGACTTGCTATGCGGTCCCGTGCCAGAGACCACAGATATCCCGCCGAGGGAGGGTTACGCACATCACTTAGAGGAAGGCATGGAGAGGGTCCATGCCTTCGCCCGCCGCCAGCTCCATCTGGCGGGGGCCAAGATGAAGCGCAGGTATGACCACCGGAGCCAGGGGAGTCCGTACGCTCCAGGGATGAAGATTTGGTTCTTTAATCCCCGGAAGCGGAGGGTAGGTGCCCCAAACTCACCTCCCCCTGGCAAGGCCCGGGAGTCGTCCTGTCGCAAGTCTGTGACGTTGTCGTTAAGATCAAAATGGGGCCACGGGCCCTCCTTCGGATCGTCCATGCCGACCGGATAAGACCTTATGCCGGCGAGCAGGCACCCTCGTGGATCGCCTCGGCCCTAGATGCCGAGGCAGGACCCAGTACCTCTTGCGACGGGGGCTCGTAGTGTCAGAGGACTGGGGGGGTTGATAGTGGGAGATACCCGATGTGATGGAATGGCAACTCTGCCATCCCTCACAGAGGGGGCAAAGGAGCACTAGTTGTGGGGTTTATGGCAGTGTAAACTAGCCCGGGAGGGTTAGGATAAATGTATAGGGACCTAGAGATGACCATAGGTGACAAGATTTAAGTAGCGACTTTGGACAGGTAGTGGGGACGTAGAGAGGGTAGTTGGATTATAACAACGAGGGAATGCAATAGTATAAGGGGCGACTGGGAAGTGCAAGTTTCAGAGGGGAGTAGTTAGATAAGATGATGCCGTGTGAGTGTTTGTACAGGTGTATTCGGAAGCGTATTGTGAAAAGTGTGAGGTGATTGTGAGTTGTATTGAGCGTGGAGGTGTATGGAGCAGTGTATGAGTGAGTGAGTGGTTGTGTGTTGTGTTCAGCAAATGGTCCTGGAGGAAGGAGGGTGTAGGAAGCACCAGGTGTGATGGCACAGGTGTGCAAAGATAGGTGTATGGAGAATGGTTGAGTGAAATACATGGAGTATGGAATATATGGTGTGGAGTGAGTATGGTGAAAACTGTGGAGTGGAGTGGATGGTGCGAAGGTGTAAATGGGGGAGAAGTGGACCCCTATCACGAATACCCGGGGAGGGTAGTGTAAGAGTTACATAGAGGGAGTTGGTAAATTGTGGTTGGATATTGGCATCTGTGGTGCAGGTAGTGGCAAGGAAGTGCTTAGATGGGTGCACGAGTCTGTGGAAATGGCTGGGCGTGTGGGCTTAATTGGTACGTATGGTTATTCGGGCACTCCGCCACTCGTAGTTTGTCGGCCAGGTGAGGCCGCAGGTAGGCTCTGGGAGCCACTCAGAGTAGTGTTCAGCGGGGCCCGAGGATCCAGGAGAAGGACCCGGGTAGCCCAATGCCAGAGAGGGCATCAGAGGGGTGAGAGAGCCAGGAGGGGCCTTCCCCGATTTAGGGTAGTGGTGAGGAGCATGGTAAGCTTGCGTGGCGACTTCAGTGGCGGAGGTGCGCAGGTAGGTAGACCTGCTGGTGGAGCCACATGACCCAGCTCCGAAATTGTGCAAAGGCACAGCAGTGAAAACTTGGGGGAGTGAGACCCCAATAATTGATGGGCACCACAGTTTGGTCAATGGGAATTTGGTTCTTAAAACCGCATAGTGTATGATTGCCAATGGATTGGCAGGGAAAGACCCCGGGTAGTGTAAAGTGTGGTAATGTCATTTAAGAGGATAGTTAGGATTGAAATCTCCTTGCACCATCTACATCCACTCACCTGAGGTGACAAAGCTCCACACCATGCCATTATTTGTTGGTTTTGTTATTTTGTGCTAATGTTTGGAATTGTGGGATGCATCACGACATGGGTGAGACATTGTACAGATGTTCCATCTCTCCCTCCTTATGAGGATTGATGATGAATTGGGTGATGGCAAATTTGGTTAGAGGGATTGTTGTGACGAATTTGGTATAGGAGAGATATGGGGAAGACGTGACGGTAGAGACGAATTGTAAATTGTTGTAAATATGGGGTAAGGGCAAGGGTAGAGTAGGTAACAGGGGGGGGTGATGTACGGTAGGGACGAGCTTTTCTCCACTCAGTCTCCAGACGCACCTCACCTTGCATTGCCTTTATTGATGTGTACCCTTGCGACCTTACCCCTCACTCACCTGTCTTTTCTGTCTTCCTTCCCCAACCCGAGGATCGTGCTCTCTGGGCACTGAGGGGAGCGTGCGGGAGTCCGCCATTGTGTGCCCGAAACTCTCGCAACCACAGCTGCCTGCATCGACGCACCACTTATGGACCACATGTCTGTGGCTGAGCACCACTCATGGACCCCACGGGTTGGGGCATGGCCCCTCTGCTGGAACTGGCCACGATGGCCCAAGATCTTGCTTGCGGACCCGGTGAGGTGGCACCAAGCCCACAGGTGAACCACTCATAGTCGGCCCTGTGGGCCATAAATAAAAAATGGACACGTTCTGTGCATTCTTTTATTTCCACCAAATAGGCTGCAACCAATAAGATAAGGAAGACAACATCTGGAAGAACAATGGCCAGCGGAGGGAGCCGAAGAGCAAGACCACCAGCAGGGTTTGTTTGGTTATTTTTGGTTGAACTGTGGTGACTGTGCACTGCGGTGTTTTTTTTTGGTTCTTTATGGTGCTCTTTATTGGTGCTGGTGCGTCAATGCAACGCAGGCTGCCTCCTCCCCCCCAAAAAGAACAATCGCAGGTCCTGGGTTGCAGTGTAAATGCAATTAGCGTCATTTGTAAATAATGCTCCCCACCGTTCATGTTTTAGTTTGAAGACAATTCCGCAATTCGGTTATCCTGTGGGCGTAAATCTGTTAGGCAGGGTGCAATGCAGTAGGAGGACATACTTATTTGTGTTTTAAAACTGTCACACTCAGGGTCAGGTTAATTGTAGAGGGAACTACACCTACGTGCCACACTAAAGTTAAAGTTTTATAGGCCTGAGGATGTGCCTGGAGGATGAGGGTGCAGTGTTGTGGGTATGTGATTGTTGTAAATATCACCCTCCGTTTTGTGTGTAAAGGTCAAAGGTCGTCCTCCTAGTTAATCCATATACATGCACGTAGCAAATCATATATCCCTCTAAATTGTTATCTCCGTATTCTATGTAGTTTAAGGCTGTGTTTCCCATTAGTTCACTCTGCATTGCATCAGATGGAATAAGAATAGGCCCCTCCGACGCCCCCATGGCATCTTCAAAGTGCCCGTAACTTTGGATGGAGTTAGTGGCATCACCATTGCCAACCGCATATACCAACTGCATTTGCCTCCATTAAGCACACGGTCGGTTCGGAGAAAAAGGTGGGAGGAGTCAACCAAGGCCGGGAACAAGGCGTGGCTTTGCCAACGCCTCATCAAGGGGGTGGGATCGGTGAGCCCTCGCGACCAATCCAGGCCGAGGCGAGCTCACCGATGGGCGTTTCTGAAAGACCGGCAGCTTGATCGCCACAGGCCTTATAAAAGGAAGTTGGGAGGGACTGCAAAAAGAGAGAGAACCCGTCACGCAATGCCCCCACAGCAGATGCGTCAGAGAATTGTTGAATACCGCAGTCCACCAGTTGAGTTCAAGTCCATTGAGCAGTCCACCGAGAGGGGAGTTGAGCCAAGTGGAAGAGGAGCAGCAACGAGGCTTTCAAGTTTCTTTCCAAATGGTGGTGTGCTGTGTTGTGGTGTACTGTGGTACCAGTGTGCGGAGCAGCAGCGTGGAGCCTTGACCACCGCAGCTTGAGCGTTGACGGCAGCGTTGCTTTTGAGGAAGGGCGGCGGCTGCTCACTCCCGACCCGGCCGTCCTCCCGTGTCCAGCCGAACCTTCCTCCCCTTCCAGTCATCCGTGCCTGGCCTCATCCATCCATTCGTGCGAGTCTGACTGTCGTCCGTCTTCTGTGTTGTCTTGGGGTTAAGTAAGACCGTTTAGTGTAAGCTGGAAATTTCTCTGTGTCCTTCTGGTCCTTCCATCCTTTCTGTCATTATTTTCTTATCTTTCCTCCTCCTTGGTTTATTTTGACTTGTAAATAATAGTTAGTAATAAATCATATTTGTTCTTCCTACCATTGTTCTTCTTCTTCTTCACATCCGTTTCGTCCTTGTCTTTTCCCTCATTGAATACCTGTGGCGCGATTTTGGCCAACGTTTCAGGATCGGGTTTAGTACCTGTTAAATGGTTCGTGCCGCGGTTGCTAAACCGCTCGGCAATTAACATCTGTCCGCGGTCGCGAACGATGTTGCACACCTGCCTCTCCGGAGGGGGCTTGTGCAGCTTCAGGACTCACGTCGGTCAGTCACAAACAAGGGGATTAATCCCCCCTTCTTAAGGGGAAGAAGGCTGATGGAGAGATCCGCAACAATTACAAGACCTGAAGAGCTTCTCAAATTAATTGTTCAGTATGGAGATGAGAGCGTCTTCCCCAATCTTCGCATTGCTATTCAGATAATGCTAACCATCGCAGTTTCCATCGCCAGCTGTGAGAGATCATTCAGCAAGTTAAAACTAAAACTTTCGTATTGGAGAGCCTCCATGGGTCAAGGCAGACTCTGTGATCTTGCTCTGCTGAGTGTAGAAAGAGAAGAAACTAAAAAAACTGACTTTGAGCATATCATAGACCAATTTGCATCAGTGAAAGCAAGGAAGGTGCAGTTGTAATTTTCTTGTGGTGCCATAATTCATTAATTAAAAGATTAACGATCTTGACTTGTATTTTTGAGCTGATTTTATGGTAAAGTTATCTAAAAGATGGGAATCAGATGTTTGGACAGGGGCGCAATTTCAGTGCTTGCCATCGGCGCTATTTTCCGTAGATATGCCCTGGACACATCTGCAGACCTGTGGGAGGGTCGCAGAGCGTTCTCCAAGTTTTTAATCTACAAATTACTATCGATTACGGTTTTGTCATCGATTACGATGGTAACTGCAGAAAATATTAGAATCCTGTCCATTCTTATTGGTTAATGGGGTGTGACGTTTCGACCTGTCTTTTGGGTGGAGGGCTTGCAGATAAGTCTGGCCGGAGGGAAGTAAGAGAGAGAGAGGGAATTGTCTCAACCTTACCCTACTGATATAAAGATGTTCCCTTCTCGATCTGATATTGTTTACAATCCCAGTGTTTGCTTGTAATTTCACCTGAGCACTTGTTTTGCATAAAAAATAACTTCATGAGATGCTTCCATTATTTTGTGATGCAAATCATGCTTGATTATTACAGGTTGAATCAGGATGATGTCGGATATCAGTTTCAGGAGCATTGTAGTTCAACTTCAGAATCCCAGAATTATGCTTGAAACTTTTGTTACTCTGAATGAAAAGAATAATCGAGTATAATTTATTGGTGGTGAATGGTCAGACAGCACAAAATTCTACAACCACAAAAGCATACATTCTCTTGACACGTGTGAAATTTCATCTTTTGAACATAACATCTGCTGAACTAAAACAGAAGCTGACCAGGGATTCAAAAAACCCCACACAAAGTCTTAACAGTAATATCACACTGTTTCTTGCCAACAAATGTGAGATTTTGATGATGAACAAAAATGTCAGATAAACAAATCACAGATTTCATACCCTTGCCAGGATGTGTTTGTGTGGTTTTGTCCTTTGGGTTCTTTGGGACTTTTGGACCCTTCGGGTCTTTTGGGCCCTCTGGGTCTTTTTGGGTCCATGGCATACTTTGGGTCCTCTGGATCTAGATTTGATTGAATAAAGGGTCGAATGTACAGTGTTTAATACACATACTCACGTTCTGTGTGGACAAACAAACAGACAGTCAGAAAAACGGACCCAAATGCAATACCCTCTCCTCTGGTGAGGACAACCAGAATGGCAATCAGCACTCAGTGGAGCACATACCTCCACCAGCATGAATGAACAGTTTACATTTTGCATGTAAACCACTGATAGGCCAGATTTGGATCTAGATCTGTAGCAAAATCGAATCAGCTTGTTCTTGTCACCGAACCAACTCATCCGCCTAATTTAGTCATAACTCTTCCACAAATGTATAAAATATCATGCTGGTATACCGCTGGGAGAAGCCACGGCGCGATCTCTCCTGAGCCTTGATGGAGTCAGCATGGTATGAATCAGTTGAGAAGGGGTCAGCATGGTATGAATCAGTTGAGAAGGGGTCAGCATGGTATGAATCAGTTGAGAAGCGGTCAGCATGGTGTCGGGGAAGTGTTGTAGGGACTCAAGACGCCAATGTCGGAAACAGGTTTTACAAAAGGTCACGACTTTATTCACTGGTTGTTCACTTTCATTCCAATACCAAATAACTACCGTTTAACTCAATGGACCAGGTCACTCTATCCGCATGGTGCTTCTTGTTCGGCCGATGTTCCTCCGCCATTCCCGTCCTCCTTCCTCCCGTCGGGCAGAGGTTCTGATGACAAGTTCCTTGACTCATAGTTTGCTCTGGTTTATATGGGCCTTGTCGTGCTAATCCCTTCTCCGCAAATGCCCCGAGGTCATGCATGCTCGCCCCCCTGCTGGGGAGTTCCTTCACCCTCTTTGCATCCCGATGTCCCAAGTCAATAGTGAAGGCTTGGGAATGTGTGTTAGCCCGGGGCCGTGCTAAAGCTACACAACAGGACTCCCAGCTTCGACAGGGTGAGATGCATTCCTGACATTCTTACGACCACCTGCTCGTACCTTGGTTCGTTACCAGTTCCAACCAATAAGTTACACTGAGTTACACTTCCACAATTCCCTCATCTTTTTGTTTTTGTTTATATTAACCATTAATCTAAACATCAATATAAGTAAACAATCAATCACTACAAGTAAACATCAATACAAGTACTCAATCAATCACTACAAGTAAACATCAATACTAGTACTCAATCAATCACTACAAGTAAACATCAATACAATTTCCTTAGGCATACACCGTCATCCTGCAAGAATCTGATCACAAAACATTTCGTTGGTCATTGACTCCTTCCATATTGTTAATTCAATCTATTTCATTTGCATCACAAATATCTTTGCAAAACAACACTTCACCATCACCAAGATACAACAATTTTGCTTCACCATTTTCAAGTTTTTAAAGCATCTGCAACATCTGGCAAAAACGTTTCCCTCCAAACAAATGTTGATTCTTTGTTTGAAAGGAAGGGCTGATCACTTGTGTTTGAATTCAGGTATGAAACATTTTTCTTCTGTCTTTATAAACACCTGCACTACTTCGTGTAGGATTTCGCTGTTGTGGTAACGGTGTGGAGTCATAGACTGACCCTGCTCTCCATGTAGCATTCTTGCCACTCTTGCTGTGAACCATAATGATTCCTTCAACAAGGCCTTCGCCCAGTTGTAGTCGACTTGCCTCCTCCCTCATTATGAGTGGGCAGCAAGTGTTGGTGTAATGTTGATTGGCCAGCAAGATGTGGAACAGGGATGCCGGATGCATCCACAATGATGTTGGGACCATGGTGTTCAGGTCATTCATGGTCCATACCAGGAGCAACCAGCAGAATCGTGCACAGCTGTTGTGAGAAGGGCACAGCCGTTTTTTGCAGCTACATGCTGGTTCCCCGGACGTTGGTGAAGTAATAACATATGTCCCCGCATTTCACAGAGGTTGCAGGTAAAATGTCGTTGTCCTGCAACTTCTGATGTGATGAATGTTCGAAGCCTTCGAACAAGAGTAAGTGATCGCCTTTCTTTCATATGTTGCAGTGTGATCCAGGCAAATGGTCACATAAATTTCCTTGGTGAAGGTAAGCATCCATCTCCAAGTTACATGGGAGAATGTCTTCATCATTCTTTGAGAGAGAGGGTGTATGCCACGATTAACTTCATTTTTTAGCCACAAATTTTCTTTCTCGAACTTCTTCCCAATTCCGTTAGCACCCCCTTCAAATGTGATCTCGTCTTATCATTATGCTCAGTCCCATCTGAATCTGCTTTCCACACACACTGAATCAGATAGGGTACATCTTACCATGAAATCAGCATAATTATGTATATCTTCCGACAGTTTCACATTCAACAATTTGTTGTTTTCCCTTACAACATTCAAAAAGTTATATTCATTTATATGCGTCACGCAAGTAATATTCAATCAGGTATGTATTTCACTACTAAACTAAGAATAGCATCCACAATTGCTTTCAGGTTAATATAGTTCAAAATTAACTCGTGCAGGTATTTTAGCACTACTCTAAGAAAATAAATTGTATATGATTACAATCACAAACAGGAATATCTAATTCCCAACAAAAATTTTCCCAAACCAACAAATTAAGCATAATGTATTATTACCATAATTCCTCCCCACTTTTCCTTTTCCCTTTTTTTTTTTTTTTTTTTTAACAGTGTGTCACTCGTGGTGATATGAGTTCACTGATCTTGTAATTGACACAACTCATAACATTGTCGTTATGCCATTATCTTAATTCTACTGTATTCATTTGCAACATCACTTGATTTAATCTTTTAATCTCAGTATTTATGTCGCCATAAAAGTCTTCCTCTTGTGGTTCCACATTTCTTTCCTCATTTGTCACTTCATGCGTTATCATCGTGTTGTTGGTTACCTTATTCAAACACACCGTCACTAAGGCTTTCAAGCAAGCCACCACAAAAACAATTGCCAATATAACTACTAAACCAACAAACAAGTCTGCTACTCCTTGTATATATTCATACCTATGACATAATTATATGTCGATGACATTCAACATTATATACCAAACTAACAAGCTTCCTAAAAGGTAAATAAAGAAAATCCCTTAATATGTAACATAAATCAGATTATTTGTCTTACCCTGATCCCCCTATCTCCCGGGGTTGAACTCAATCCCCTGATCATGAGTGTAGTTGTGATACATTTTTTCACTCATGTTGTATTAATATCAGCAGGTAATTGTATGTCATGTAGGCAAATAAATGTCACTTTCCCAAGTAGGAATATCACATGTTGAAAATGTAATGTTTATCAATGCAAGGGGTGTTAAAATGTAATTCAAATGACTGTAAATCACGACTATCATTTATCTGCCACTGAATGTTCTGCTGGGCTGCTAGGTGCAGCCTCATTTTCTGTGGGATCGTCCACCTTAGCCCCATGTGCTTGCTTGTAATGAGAGGCATGAATCCAACTTTCTATTTTGGGTCCATATTTGTTTCTATTCTTATCAATCTCCTATGGTTTATCAATTCGTTCCAAGATACCGCAACCAAAGGTTTTAACCAAGGCTCTACCAAACTATTTCCAATGTGAACAAAAAATGCCAGTGAAACAATGATTCGAGGAATTAACTTCAAGGGGTCAATAAATTTATTCTATAACCAGATCTAATTTTCCCATCCAATAGTTTGCCTTGCCACATGTCATATTATAACACTTTAATAAACCTTCGAAAAATGTTTCCCATCTCAACAAATTTCCTTTTTTACAAATAGCCATGTGTAACTTACGTATTTAACTACAATTTCCTCTCAATTTGTTTGGCCTAACTGGCCGCAAAAGTGGCTGCCAGCATGCAGTACCGTTTTTTATCTACCAAGGAAGTGCTCGTCCACACAAGACCTCTACCAAAATGTTGTTTGTAAAACAAATCTGGGATTTCTGATTACATGGATGCACACTCTCAGGACATTTTCAGGCTGCTGTTAACAATCCACTACGATAAATTAATTCCTTTACCCACAATCAAATAATTAGTACAAATTGAGGATATTATCCCTATCACATTCTTTTATAGATTCATTATGTTGGATCTAATTTTTTCCAATAATTTCGCACTGGTGTAAGGAAGAACAATAGCTCTCATAAGTCTTAGTAATATCGTAGTTAATTTACCCAGCATCGAAGAATTTATTTACTATCCATTCTCATCTGTTAACCAGTGACTTTGTTTGAACTCCAGAACTCAAAACTCACAATAGTTCAAACCAGCAAAATTTCCTTTACTATTTTCCCATATCATCTATGCCTTATACACATCCATACATACAGCCCAATTTATATTCTGATAAAATTCAAGTTTATATATATATAAAATCCGTGAGCAGAGTACTCTGGGAAGTCAGTGTAAGACCTCTCCAAAATTTGGCTAATTTTGTACTCCCACATTTTTTATGAAGCTCATATCCATAAATAGCTTTGATTCTCATATAAATTCTATCACAATGGAATCCCAAGATTACTTCCAATTTTTTACTATTAATGAATAGCTGCTCATAACTCAGCAAATCAAATCTTTATTCTACATCTCCCTTGACAAAAGTGATAATTTTCATAATCAAATTATATTTTTTTTTTTTTTTTTTTTTTACGAATTCTCTCGATATGCGATCCCATCCCCATGGAACTATCTATTTTTCAGACAAGGCACACTGTCGGTGTCAACAATCTTGTAAGATTGATACACAAAAACACTAACATTGACACACAAAATACCCACACACACATGCATTATGCGTATTTGTTTGCGTTGGAACCCTTATTTACAGATCCGGATGGGTGTCAACTTTATTTCAATTTCTCAAAATTTGTCCTTCAATTTTATAAGCGCTAATACACAAATGGACCAAAAAGTTTATTCTTAGAAAACCCCTATGATGTCACATTGACATTACCCTTTAAGTTCCCATAATAATTTATCCAAATTTGACTACCCACCCATTTGTATGTCAGTCGACCACTGACCTATCAATCGTGCGGAACAATAGTCCGAAATTCCCACCTGATCATCATGTGACTCTTGTCACTTGGTTTGCCAAAAATTGCAAAGCAATTGTTCCAAACTTTGTAAATTTAAAATTTTGTGCCCAACATAAAAGATCCAATTTCGGCATTTGATCAATTAATTATCAATTTACTTACAAGCAAAAGAAAAAATGAATAATTCTTGCTCCGAAAACCTTTTCAGACACAAGAATCATCGACAGTTAATCATGTTTGTCCAGTAATCTAATCTGTTGAGGCCAATCGTCATTTGGGATTTGCCGCAATGAAGGCCTAATCGTTCTCTGAGGTACCAGTAAGCAGTGGTACCCTTGATCTTGGTTTACCCTATGAGCTTGTCTTCCTGTTGGTATACGGACATCTTCTTTTCCAATGTCCCATCTGTCCACACTTGAAACACCGGTTTCTGTCGTTGCCTGGTCTGTGCACCTGTGCACTTGTATTGCTGGGTTGCATCTCTACATCCCTGAGTTGCCACTACAATCTCTCGTTATCTCCTGAAACACGAAAAAAATTCTCTGTACCGTCCTTTTTGGGGAGACAACTGGAAATCAGATGGGACAACTGTCACTTTTATTCCTAATTTCGAGGGCAGTTGTGCATTTGTCTCCTCCACTGTATCCTGTATCCTTTTTATTTTAAGTTCTAGATCCGTTGTCCGTTCTTGCTGTTCCCGTTGTCTCGATTCACCATCCCAAAGATGGAATGCAAGCCAGTCTACCGTTAGATTCTGTCTCTTCCTGGCTTTCAATCTTTGTCCCAATCTTTTCAATCGACTTCGCTCAAATGTACCATCTCTTGGAAACTCCTCAGCATGTCCTTTGTCCACAAATACCAATTCTCGACCTGCCTTATAGCTTCGGCACCATAACGGTCGTACATATGATGTGCACAAGTACCTTTTTGTGGAATCTCTGGTTGTCCTTGTGTATTCTTGCAGGCTCCATTTCCCATTCTGCCTTTTATCAAAGTAGCGTTGGATGTGTTGTAGCTTGTTCCTCTAAAGCTTCACTCGTACCTCTAGGAAGGATCTCTCCACCTGTTCAAATGGTGATTTCCAGAGAATTTCTCTCACCTGTGGCTTTTGCACAATCCAATCTCACAGATCAGTATTTGCAGATGAGCCAAAGGGTCAGTATGAAATGGGTGAATTCTCAGGTGTCCGCTCTGTTGAAGGGGAAATCACACAATGGTAACCGCACATATATATCTATATATAAACTCACCACCTTGCTCAATTTTCCAAGGTTGTCTTCACATTGATAATATCTCACAAAGATATCAAAGCTTCTTTCTTGAGACCGCATTTTCATCAATCAAACGATCAATATATTCAATTCAATTTATTCAATTCAATTTATCCGGTTAAATTTATTCAATTAAATTCAATCAATTAGATTCAATCAATCAACAATTCAATCAATTATTCAATTTCAATTAATTCATCAATATTCATCAATAAATCAAATTAATCATTTTGGATGACTCTTTGCATAAGCCCTTTCCCCAATGATGTCAGGACAGGTCCATCCATTGACTGAGATCGAAGCTCATCGGTCGTCACCTCTGGTTCATACCTCATGTCAATTGATGAATCACCGTTCTGTCCTAGGGTCATATCTGACATATTTCCCCATTTTGTCTGGTCTCCACAAATTTTCTTTGCAACTACTAAAGGCAACTCATCCTTCATTCGTGAGACAGCCAAAATGGATGGCAGATATTAAAGTTCATTGGGAAAAATATCTCATCATTTTTCTTTTAATAGTACCCAAAATCTCTTGGCAATATAAATTTCGTAAAACTCCTGAAATAAGACTGTAAAATTCCTTCAATCATGCTAAATTTTGAAACTCCATCGCTTGTAATACCCAATTTATCCCATAGGGCTTGAAAGTTCTTTTCCAAGTTCGTGCAATCATTCTGCATTTGAACCCTATGATATCATTCATAATAATCATCATGATTTTATAGTCATGGTCCTATCATAATCATCTATTTAAAAACGAACATTTCCTTTATCACCACAGCTATGTGGTATAATCAACAATAGAATAAAACTGTACATAGCAACAGGCTACCTCCTGGCCACTTAGTATACCTATTGACAATAAGTCATAACAATATCGAATAATCATTGAACAATTAAAAAATCGCTTCTACTGCTCCAGCCGCAGCATTCGTCATTTTGTCTGCTCATCCGCGTGACCAAAACGAAATAAAGGGAGCTCAACCATTACACAGCGCTTTTAATGGCGCATGCCATAGGAACTCAACGCAATTTCGACTCGGCCAGAAAAATGAGCAAATTTTGCAGGATGTTAACTGGAATTAGCCGTGAAAATATATACAAAATACACAAAAATACACACCCACAAAAATAAACAACAAAACCCAAACAAAAACAAGGTCGACCATATTACACAATTAAATTACACATTAAATTATTCATTAAATTACTCATTAAATTACTCATTAAATTACTCCATTTCAGCATCGTATTGATTGCTGAACTGTTCATGGGTTTATACACACCTTAAAAGAGGTATGCTTTGTGGTGTTGCCCACCTACCACGTTTAATTAAATTAATTGATTGCTGAAATGTTCATGGGTTTATACACACCTTAAAAGAGGTATGCTTTGTGGTGTTGCCCACCTACCACGTTTAATTAAATTACACCATTTCAGCATCGTATTGATTGCTGAACTGTTCATGGGTTTATACACACCTTAAAAGAGGTATGCTTTGTGGTGTTGCCCACCTACCACGTTTAATTAAATTACATCATTTCAATTAAAAAAAAGAAACATCGCTTCTACTGCTCCAGCCGCAGCATTCGTCACTTTGTCTGCTCATCCGCATGACCAAAACGAAATAAAGGGAGCTCAACCATTACACAGCGCTTTTAATGGCGCATGCCATAGGAACTCGACGCAATTTCGACTCGGCCAGAAAACGAGCAAATTTTGCAGGATGTTAACTGGAATTAGTCGTGAAAATATATCCAAAATACACAAAAATACACACCCACACAAATAAACAACATTTATTCCGTTCAACAGAACAAACATTTCCTATATCATGACATGCATGTCTTCAAAATTATATGACCAAGAGAAAAAGTAAAACTAATTAAAACTGCGGGCAGTGATGATCCGGGGACCATACCGCTCCATCCTGATTGGACGGGTGCGTGCTAGAGTCGTTAACAACGACAGTCCAGATCCGATTGTTCAAAATTTCAACTCAATCGATCGAAAAATGAACGCAGGGATGCATTTTAAAGGTGCAGTGGCACTAACTGAGTTGCCACGAACTCCAATATGGCCATCACAAAATATTTTCCTTAATCAATTGGCTCATAGCATAACCAATCTGCAAGTATTTCATCCGAAGATGTATCTCTGAGGAATTTTAATTAAATAAGTCATTTATAAATCAACGAGTTAATTTATTAAATGATTAATCAATAAATCAAAATTATCCTTGATAGCCACATCACTTGGTCAGTGTCATGTCCAAATATCAGCTTCCTTACTCAAAAGGTGCCTGAGTTAATGTAATGTAATTACTGTCATAAGATTACTGTAATTACTGTAATGATTACTGTAATTACTGTAATTACCGGAACTGTAATTACTGTAATTACCTCAGGTAATTACTGTAATTTAATTACTGTAATGTAATAACAAATGTAATTAATTAAATAAGTACTTCATTAATCGCTAATAATTAAATAACTCGTGAATTCTTATCCGATTTACTTAACATTTGAGTGTTCCCAAAACGTTGGAGCAAAACGTTGCAACAACGAAAGTGAAACGTTGTAGCGACGTTGTGGAAACGTCAGCAAAACCCAACATTTGAATGTTCCCAAAACGTTGGAGCAAAATGTTGCAACAAGGAAAGTGAAACGTTGTGGCGACGTTGTGGAAACGTCAGTAAAACCCAACATTTGAATGTTTCCAAAACGTTTATTCTTTGTCTGTCTCTCTCTATGTCTCTCTCTCTCTGTCTGTCTGAATATCATCTTTATCTCTGTCTGTCTCTCTCTATGTCTTTCTCTCTCTTTCTTTCTGTCTCTCTCTATGTCTCTCTCTCTCTGTCTATCTGTCTGTCTGTCTCTCTCTATCTGTCTGAATATCATCTTTATCTCTGTCTGTCTCTCTCTATGTCTCTCTCTCTCTTTCTTTCTGTCTCTCTCTCTCTGTCTGTCTCTCTCTATGTCTCTCTCTCTGTCTATCTCTCTCTGTCTGTCTGACTCTCTGTCTGTCTCTCTCTGTCTGTCTGAATATCATCTTTATCTCTGTCTGTCTCTATGTCTCTCTCTCTCTTTCTTTCTGTCTCTCTTTCTGTCTCTCTGTCTGTTTGTCTCTCTCTGTCTATCTGTCTGTCTGTCTCTCTGTTTATCTCTCTCTCTGTCTGTCTCTCTCTATGTCTCTCTCTCTCTGTCTGTTTGAATATCATCTTTATCTCTGTCTGTCTCTCTCTATGTCTTTCTCTCTCTGTCTGTCTGAATATCATCTTTATCTCTGTCTGTCTCTATGTCTCTCTCTCTCTTTCTTTCTGTCTCTCTTTCTGTCTCTCTGTCTGTTTGTCTCTCTCTGTCTATCTGTCTGTCTCTATGTCTCTCTCTCTGTCTATCTCTCTCTCTGTCTGTCTGACTCTCTGTCTGTCTCTCTCTGTCTGTCTGAATATCATCTTTATCTCTGTCTGTCTCTATGTCTCTCTCTCTCTTTCTTTCTGTCTCTCTTTCTGTCTCTCTGTCTGTTTGTCTCTCTCTGTCTATCTGTCTGTCTGTCTCTCTGTTTCTCTCTCTCTCTCTGTCTGTCTCTCTCTATGTCTCTCTCTCTCTCTCTGTCTGTCTGAATATCATCTTTATCTCTGTCTGTCTCTCTCTGTGTCTTTCTCTCTCTTTCTTTCTGTCTCTCTCTATGTCTCTCTCTCTCTGTCTATCTGTCTGTCTGTCTCTCTCTATCTGTCTGAATATCATCTTTATCTCTGTCTGTCTCTCTCTATGTCTCTCTCTCTGTCTGTCTGAATATCATCTTTATCTCTGTCTGTCTCTCTCTATGTCTGTCTCTCTCTGTCTGTCTGAATATCATCTTTATCTCTGTCTGTCTCTCTCTATGTCTCTCTCTGTTTGTCTATCTCTCTCTCTGTCTGTCTATCTCTCTCTCTGTGTCTGTGGTTCTCTCTGTCTGTCTATCTCTCTCTCTGTCTGTCTATCTCTCTCTCTCTCTGTCTGTGGTTCTCTCTGTCTGTCTGTCTCTCTCTCTCTCTCTCTCTCTCTCTCTCTCTCTCTCTCTCTCTGTCTCTCTCTGTCTGTCTCTCTCTCTGTGTTATCTCTCTCTCATTAAGCGTGAAGAATGTCTCAAAAGCTTAGTGATGGACCTGGACAAAATTTGATACAGATTTTGGTGTTTAACCAGGATAAATTTGGAACAGCTCTTAAACTAACACCAAGCAGATCAATTTTTTATATTTTGAAGCTTAATCGCAGATAAATCTTTCACCTTTCAATAAAATATATGTACCAACCAAATCTGCGACCACGGAAGAAGAGAAAACACAAAAACAACACCACTGCACCAACAAGTTCAATTTAGGTTGAGCTTGAGGGTTCACACAAATGCTTTGCTTCTCGCAAAGCGTCCGCCAATGGGAACGAGAGACAGGTAGCCGGAATGGAAACGAGGGACAATGAGGGACAGTGAGGGAGTGTCGGTATGCAATTTTCATCCAATCGCCATCTTTCACAATAATTCTGGACCGGCATGAGATGGCGTTGTCTGTCATTAACTCTATACGTTGATCAAACGAGTTTTAGACATGGCGGGAAAACTGAAAAAAATTATTTATTTATTAATTTAAAACGGGTGTACACGATTGTACACGTGTACGGACCTTACCGAACCGGCAAACAAATCGCCTCATGGTGCACTTCATGAGCCGATTTGCCTGCAGACCAGAGTAAGGCTCTTAACACCCAGCGTATAGCGTACGCATCCTCGCAAGCACACAAATAATAGAATCATTTAAAACGTTCCATCCGTGACTTTTACCTATATCGCGGCAAGCCCCACACACACATCCTCCACCATGTTCAGAATTAAACACAGGTTCGTATTTCGTAATGGACCATCCCCAAGACGCCATGCTTACCTTGGCGACGTCCACTCGAAATCCAGCGGTGCCTCCAGATTGTCAGGGAAGTGTTGTAGGGACTCAAGACGCCAATGTCGGAAACAGGTTTTACAAAAGGTCATGACTTTATTCACTGGTTGTTCACTTTCATTCCAATACCAAATAACTACCGTTTAACTCAATGGACCAGGTCACTCTATCCGCATGGTCCTTCTTGTTCGGCCGATGTTCCTCCACCATTCCCGTCCTCCTTCCTCCCGTCGGGCAGAGGTTCTGATGACAAGTTCCTTGACTCATAGTTTGCTCTGGTTTATATGGGCCTTGTCGCGCTAATCCCTTCTCCGCAAATGCCCCGAGGTCATGCATGCTCGCCCCCCTGCTGGGGAGTTCCTTCACCCTCTTTGCATCCCGATGTCCCAAGTCAATAGTGAAGGCTTGGGAATGTGTGTTAGCCCGGGGCCATGCTAAAGCTACACAACAGGACTCCCAGCTTCGACAGGGCGAGATGCATTCCTGACATTCTTACGACCACCTGCTCGTACCTTGGTTCGTTACCAGTTCCAACCAATGAGTTACACTGAGTTACACTTCCACAATGGTATGAATCAGTTGAGAACGGGTCAGCATGGGATGAATCAGTTGAGAAGGGGTCAACATGGTATGAATCATTTTCTGCGACTCACTGGGACTGTTACAATCTGTAAAATTTCCAGACCCGGATCTCAGTCAAAGGAGCATCTTCTCTTCTGGACTAGGTTATGACTAACTTCCCTGAAAATGTCTGCTGCTCTTCTTCTGCCCCGATCGGCTCATCTGATCATGTGCTTGTCAAAGTGGACATCTCTCTGACCATTCTCAGAGAGCCTCCTCAGCGTCGACGAGTCTGGCATTTCACTCAGGCCAAATGGCACGGTCTTCAAGCAGCCATCAATCATCTGGACTGGTCTCGCATCTCTACCGCCTCTGACATCAACTCATCCTGGGAATTCTTCCAAAGTAAATTGCTCTCTCTCATGCACAGATTTATCCCATCTCGTCTTCAGTTGTCATACCCTTCCTCCCGTCCATGGCACACGGATTATTGTGGTGAGGCTGTTGCCCAGAAACAACTTGCTTTTGTCTCCTGGAAAGCAAATCCAACGGAAGGAAATCTCATTTCCTTTCACAAAGCCCGAAACAAGTGTGTGTCCACCCTCAGGAGAGCCAGGAAACTATATCTCTCCGTTCTCAAGACCGAGCTCTCTTATCTGTCTCCCTCTTCCAAATCCTGGTGGCGTCTGGTCAAATCTGTTTCTGGTGTTTGTTCCCCCTCCATCCCCTCCCTCACCTCAAATGGCTACACGGCTGACTCCGCATGTGAAAAAGCTGAATGCCTCAACTCTGTGTTTGCCTCTAAATCTTGTGTCCCAAACCCATCCCTCTCTGTACCCACCATACCCAGTCGTACCCAGCTGCTCCTCTACTCTGTGTCCTTTCCTCCTGACAAGGTGGAAAAGTTTCTGTCAACCCTCGACTCCGATTCTGCAACTGGTCCTGACGGCATCAGCCCATGGGTCCTAAAATCCTGTTCTTCCGCTCTTTCACTCCCTCTCTCTGTTCTCTTCACCCTCTCTTTTGCTCAAGATCATCTGCCACCTGCTTGGAAATCAGCCAACATCACCGCTTTGCACAAAAAGGTGCAAAAACAGATCCTAGCAACTACAGACCAATCAGCCTTCTCCCAATTATCAGCAAAGTCATGGAATCCATCATTGCTTCAGATATGAAATCTTTACTCTTCTCCAATGGCTTGATCTCTGACCATCAATTTGGTTTCAGACCTGGTCACTCTACTCTGGACATGCTGCTTCTGCTTTCTCAACAATGGATGGAGGTCCTCAATGCCAAACAGGAAATTCGAGCTGTCTCCCTTGACATATCATGTGCCTTCGACACGTTTTGGCACCCCGCTCTGCTCACCAAACTCTCCTCCTTTGGTATCCATAGAAATCTCCACGCATGGCTGGCAGACTTCCTCTCTAGTCGTAGTCAACGTGTGGCCCTGAATGGGTTTCTCTCATCTCCTCTTCCCGTTCAGGCTGGAGTTCCCCAAGGCAGTGTCCTGGGCCCTGTGCTTTTTCTGGTCTTCATCAATGATCTCTCTGACTCTGTTGAAAATCCTCTCTATCTCTTTGCTGATGACTCTACTCTCTGTCACTCCATTCCTCATCCCTCAGATTGGCAGTCTGCAGCCTCCTCACTCTCTGCAGAACTGGTCAAAATCACAGACTGGGCAAACAAGTGGAACATGTCTTTCAATCCTGACAAATCTCACACTCTTACGATGTCTCTCCGAAAAGACCGACTGGACAACCCTCCCATCCACTTTCTGAATAATCCTCTCCAAGAAGTTCTGTCACTCACGCTTTTGGGTCTCACTATCTGCCATGATCTTTCCTGGGAAAACCACATTTCAAATCTGGCCTCCAAAGGCAGTCACCAACTGGGCATCCTCCGTCATGCGAAGTCCTTCCTTGGCACACCTGAGCTCCTCACCACATACAAGGCTTTCATCCACAGCTCAATGGAATACTACTCTCCCCTCTGGGCTGGTGTTCCTGCCACACACCTAGCTCATCTTCACGCTGTTGAAACCAAAGCGTTCAGAATCATTGGAATCTCCCGCGATGAAGCTAACTCCAAGGGCCTTTCACTCACTCACCGCAGGCAGGTTGGTGGTCTTTCCGTCTTCTACCGACTCCTCTCTGGCCTTGCCCCCCCCCCCCCCCAGCTCTCTCTGGGCTCTGGCCTCCAAATATTCCTACAGGTCGCACAAGATCTGCCTGCAACCCTCTTATGGTTAAACTGCCAAAATCACGACTTTCTGCTCACCTTAACTCCTTCAGCCCTCTTTTCTGCCGCCTCTTGAACAAACTCCCTCACTCTCTTCAATCCCACTCCACCCTCCAGGTCTTGAAAACAGCTGTTCACCACCATCTCTTATCTTTCCCCATCCAAAACCTTGATCTTTTCTACCCCCGCTAATTTCACCCCAAATCCTACACTTTTTTGAAATACCAACTTCTGCCCTGGAAGTTCTTGGTCTCCTTTTGTTTTATACCTCCCCCCCCCCTTCCCACGCCTCCTCCCCCCAGGCCCTCTCCCTCCCGCGCTTCTCCCTGCTCTCAGGTGTTGTGTTTGTGTGCTTCCCCTCCTCTCCCCATCTTGTCTTCCGCTCCCTCCTTTTGTATGTTTTGATTGTCTGGTTGATTTGTTTGTGAAATAAATGTTAGCTCTTTCACGAGCCTCGATTCAGTATACAAAAAAAAAAAAAAAAAAATCAGTTGAGAAGGAGTCAGCATGATATGAATCAGTTGAGAAGGGGTCAGCATGGTATGAATCAGTTGAGGACGGGTCAGCATGGTATGAATCAGTTGAGAAGGGGTCAGCATGGTATGAATCAGCTGAGGAGGGGTCAGCATGGTATGAATCAGTTGAGGAGGGGTCACCATGGTATGAATCAGTTGAGAAGGGGTCAGCATGGTATGAAGCAGATGAGAATGGGTCAACATGGTATGAATCAGTTGATCAGTTGAGAAGGGGTCAGCATGGTATGAATCAGTTGATCAGTTGAGAAGGGGTCAGCATGGTATGAATCAGTTGATCAGTTGAGAAGGGGTCAGCATGGTAAGAATCAGTTGAGAAGGGGTCAGCATGGTATGAATCAGTTGAGAAGGGTGGTACGCCCCTGGACACATCTGCAGACCTGTGGGAGGGTCGCAGAGCGTAGGAATGGTATGAATCAGTTGAGAAGGGGTTAGCATAGTATGAATCAGTTGAGGAGGGGTCAGCATGGTATGAATCAGTTGAGAAGGGGTCAGCATGGTATGAATCAGTTGAGAAGGGGTCAGCATGGTATGAATCAGTTGAGGAGGGGTCAGCATGGTAGGAATCAGTTGAGAAGGGATCAGCATGGTATGACTCAGTTGAGAAGGGGTCAACATGGTATGAATCAGTTGAGAAGGGGTCAGCATGGTATGAATCAGTTGAGAAGGGGTCAGCATGGTATGAATCAGTTGAGAATGGGTCAGCATGGTATAAATCAGTTGGGAAGGGGTCAACATGGTATGAATCAGTTGAGAAGGGGTCAGCATGGTATAAATCAGTTGAGAAGGGGTCAGCATGGTATGAATCACTTGAGAAGGGGTCAGCATGGTATGAATCAGTTGCGAAGGGGTCAGCATGGTATGAATCAGTTGAGAAGGGGTCAGCATGGTCCGAGTCAGGTTGAGAAGGGGTCAGTATGGTACGAATCAGTTGAGAAGGGGTCAGCATGGTTTGAATCAGTTGAGAAGGGGTCAGCATGGTATGAATCATTTGAGAAGGGGTCAGCATGGTATGAATCAGTTGAGAAGGGGTCAGCATGGTATGAATCAGTTGAGGAGGGGTCAGCATGGTATGAATCAGTTGAGAAGGGTTCAGCATGGTAGGAATCAGTTGAGAAGGGGTCAGCATGGTGTGAATCAGTTGAGAATGGGTCAGCATGGTATGAATCAGTTGAGAAGGGGTCAGCATGGTATGAATCAGTTGATGAGGGTTCAGCATGGTATGAATAAGTTGAGAAGGGGTCAGCATGGTATGAATCAGTTGAGAAGGGGTCAACCTGGTATTAATCAGTTGAGAAGGGGTCAGCATGGTATGAATCACATGAGAAGGGGTCAGCATGGTATGAATCAGTTGAGAAGGGGTCAGCATGGTATGAATCAATTGAGAAGGGGTCAACATGGTATGAATCAGTTGAGAAGGGGTCAGCATGGTATAAATCAGTTGAGAAGGGGTCAGCATGGTATGAATCAGTTGAGAAGGGGTCAGCATGGTACGAATCAGGTTGAGAAGGGGTCAGCATGGTACGAATCAGTTGAGAAGGGGTCAGCATGGTATGAATCAGTTGAGAAAGGGTCAGCATGGTATGAATCAGTTGAGAAGGGGTCAGCATGGTATGAATCAGTTGAGAAGGGGTCAGCATGGTATGAATCAGTGGAGAAAGGGTCAGCATGGTATGAATCAGTTGAGAAGGGGTCAGCATGGTATGAATCAGTTGAGAAGGGGTCAGCATGGTATGACTCCGTTGAGAAGACGAAATTCTTCTTAGCCACCATTTGATCTCGAATCTGAAGAAAAATATCACCAAACGTTGGGGGGAGGTTTCTTTTCTGTTGCACAGGACATCTGCCATGCTGTAACTAAGGTAGAGAGGAAGCTGTCAACACATATCCTCCTCTGCACCACCATACGGCACCTCTATCGCAGTAAACAACTCACCACCATCCTCAGTAGGCTGGATCACTGTGAGACCTATGACTTTGGCTTGGAACTTGAGACGGCGCTGGCCAAGGCTCTCGATGACGTTTCCAACTCCCTCACTCCTCAGATTATTAATGGCGAGGGCAACGATGTGTTCCATCTTGAGTGGGACAATATGAACAAAATAACGACGAACATCCAAGGCTCAAACGTGGTGAACAGAACGGGTGGGATAATGATACAAGAGGTGAAACCCGGGTTCGAGGCCCCCATCCAAGATATGACGCCCCCTCTCTACAAATGGAGCAAGGCGCGCTCCTTGAAGGTGGATATGCCCGAGACCCTGGCACCTGTCAACATCTCTTGGCGAGTAGGGCCCAAATTTCCTGAGGGAGCTGTGTTCACTCCGCCTTCCGTAAACAGTGAAGTGTACTTAAAGTGCATCCAAGAGTACAGTGTCTGGTCACTTGCGCGGGTGGTGGGGAGCAGCGGAGAGAAGCAACTTGTTCCAGGTTTTGGTGGCTTCATCTCAGCTACTGGTGCCAAGCCATCTCAAAAGTCAAACATCGACTATTTCAACCCCATCAACCAGCCATTCACAGAGTACTCAGTCACCCAGAAGCTGTTGCAGTGGTCAGAGGATGCCACCATGGAGGTGGGTAAGGAGTATGTCCTCAACAACTTTGACCTTGGAGGCTGCATGAAGGCTGTGCCCCTCATTTGGAAATTCCCAGATGAGTACAAGAAGCATATCATCACCCCTGGGCCATTCCACACCGGGATGAATTACAATGGGTATGGTGACTGGTCACAAATGCAGGGGCTCAGGCTACTCTGAAATTCTCATTGAGGCTGGGCTCGTCACCAGTGGCTGCCTGAATAGTGTGCTGAGTGGGAAGGCATACGCTATAGCCCGGTTCTGTCCTTAAACAGTCAGTGAAGCCATGGAATGGTTGTTAATTGAGAGATTCACCGAGGAGGAGAAAGTTGAGGTCACTAACCCCGAGGCCCTGCTCAATGTCATCCAAGCCTGCAGTCGCGAGACCCTCGACCTGACTTTGCAGGACCCTTCCACTCTCACCATCCTCGAGAAGTATGTGGCCTATGAAGACAAGGTGCGTGCCGGTATGTTTTGACAGCTTCCACTCTCCCTTAGTAACAGCACCGCAAATGTCCTGTGGAACAGTAAAGAAACCTCCCCCCCAACGTTTGGTGATATTTGTCTTCAGATTCTAGATCAAATGGTGGCGAAGAAGAATTTCGTCTTCTCAACGGATTCATACCATGCTGACACCTTCTCAACTGATTCATACCATGCTGACCCCTTCTCAACTGATTCCTACCATGCTGACCCCTTCTCAACTGATTCATACAATGCTGACCCCTTCTCAACTGATTTATACCATGCTGACCCCTTCTCAACTGATTCATACCATGCTGACCCCTTCTCAACTGATTCATACCATGCTGACCCCTTCTCAACTGATTTATGCCATGCTGACCCCATCAAGGCTCAGGAGAGATTGCACCGTGGCTTCTCCCAGCGGTTTATCCTGGAGGGGCCGGCAACAAGGAAGCCGAGTGACTTCAAACTATTTCGGGCCAATGAGCAGAATAAGACACAGCTCTGTAACCGACTACTGCAGGTGTGGCAGAGCAAGGCAGCGGCATCTCGTCTCGAGAAAAGTGGGACAACGGTGGCTGTTGTGGAGGGCAAGGCGTATCAGCTGGACTCATTAGATAGCAACGTGAGTATATTCAATTTCATATTATGCAGTTGTGAGCCTTTTTTACCAAATGCTCAGCACTGTAAGGGTACCATTTTTAATTATCTGTTTCAATCGGTTCGGACGGACATGAGAAACAGAGAATAAAAACCTTAACATAAAATGAAAACTCGCACATTCGCATGCTTCAGGTGACGACATGAGAGATGCATGAGCTGGAGTCGAAGCAGGAGGAGACAGTCACCCGGGTTGTGCTCTACATCAAGTATGCTGCCAAGCTGGGGTGCAAGTCAGCTGTGCTGAGGACGCCAGACACCGACATTTTCATGATCCTTCTGCACCACGCTCACTCCATCCCACTCACCATCTACTTCGATTCCGGGACTGGAAAGCATCGCCATCTTGTGAATGTCAGCGAACTTGCGGAATCGAAGGGAGCGGACTACTGCACCACGATACTCAGCCTGTACGTGTTCACCGGGGAAGATTTAACAAGTGCCTTCAAGGGCAAGGGCAAGGTCGAACCCCTGAAGGAGCTACAGAGCCACCCCAGGTACCACGATGCCTTCAGGTGAGTGTTTTCTTTATTTCAATTTCAGTAGTATTTCACGGCTATCAAGTAATTGCTGAATATACGTAACACTACATCATGATTTTGAAATGTACCATTGTATCTTTTTCAGAAAACTCGGTGATGAATGGTCTGTAAAACCAGAGGTGATGGATGACATTGAGGCATTCACTTGTCTGATGTATGGCCAGGGCCGGGAAAAGTCTGTCAATGCCGAACGCAGCATCATGCTGAAGCAGATGGTGGTGGAGGATGAGCAACTCACGACCAAATCTAAGGTGGACCTCTCTCAGGTACCACCTTGCAGAGACAACGTTGTCCAACACATTGACCGTGTGAACCACTGCCTTGCCAACTACAAACGAGCTGACAAGATGATCTTCTGGTGCCCCAAGCCCTATGATCCTGGACAAGGCTGGGGGAAGACGGAGGAGGGTATCTTGCAGTCTTTGTGATCGTGTGGCCCCATCCTTCCTCCTTCCCTCATTGACTTGGAAGAGAAAACTGCAGAGGAGGTGGAGGAGGATGAAGAGGACGAAAGGGAGCAAGAGATTGATGATGAGGAGCTACTCGATGACGATGATTAGATGCACAGTAGTGCGATGAAAAAATGACATTGCTTACCGCTTCTGTCGCTTGACCTGTCGCACAAGATGAGAACATTAGTGGCATAGTTTCCTTCTTATTTTCATTATTTGAATTCATAGTGTGTTATATTGTCTGATTTAACCCTAATTACTCAAAATTATTGTCATTTCCATTATGCGTGGGCATCTTATAGTTTGGTATCTTTGAAGTTAGACGTCTGGCAAGATTTTGAGTGCAAATTTTACTGATTATTTGCATATTTTGAGTTTTATTGTATTAAACTTGTTTAAATCATGAAAATAACCCTCTCAAACGATTCCTCAGGCCAGAATCAGCAGGAAAAATTGGGTAATTTCTCTCTGTATGATGTCTCGTTCAAAAGTTATGCCAATTATTGATTTTCATCAGAAATCCAAGATGGCAGCCAAAGATGGCAGCCAAGGGTCCCCATGGGACACATTTCGTATTGGGAACATGAAAATTCGTTTACGAGACACCTTGAGGATTCCAAAAATGTAAGTTAGAAAAATATATCAACGAGGTGCATGGGGACCCCTTCTTCCTCCTCGACCACATAGTCATGCCATCCCAAAAAAATACGTGTATTAATCTTGCCATATCTTGCGTAACAGTTGTGGGAGCAGTTTCAATAAGATTTTGACGTGAAATATTTGTCCACTTCTCGTCTGATCCAGGACGTCGAAGAGAACCTCTTCTCAACCATAAAGGAGGAAAGGTGGGTGCAGAGACAATGCATCTGCAAAGGAATTCAGATGTGCGTTGAGGATGGTGATGGTCTCTGAATTAATCAAACCAGCTGCTGGAACAAATTGCTCAGCAGACTGGGACAAATTCATTCTGACGCTGCAGAGGCACCAACAAGAAAAGAACGAGTCGATCAGTGCAGGTTGTCACACCTGTTCAGCATAGACAGAACGAGAAAGAGCAATCAAAGACTGCAGACCCTCCCAGGACGTGTTTTCAGTGTTTTTTAGCGGCTTTTGTGTTGAAACTAGCATGGCGGCCGAACCACTGGACCAATAGTCTTTTTTTAAAATTATCTCCACCAATTATTTATCCCGAGATGTTGCTCAAGAAATTTCATCTTGATCGATTAAGTTTTGTACTTGTCGAATTATGACGTCATAATAGAGGCACCTATGACATCATCATAAAAAAAAAAATCCACATCGAGAGTTCTTCACAATGAGCCATGTCTCAATTTTTTCTATTCAGCGCTGTTGGAGACATAGGTGCAAATTTTTTCGGTTTTTCTAAGATGGCGGCCGAACCACGTGACTGAAGACGTCATCATTATCATTAAAAAAAAATACAGGTGGAGGTGCACCTATGCTGAAAATTTCCTGTCAATCGGACCAACAGTTGCAGAGAAAATCATATTTATTCTGTGCGGACAAACAGACGGCCAAACAGACAGACACAAACTCGTGAGTGCACAAACTACCGAGCAGGTAGTAACTGCACAGGGAAAATCGGGAGAGGGCAAAACTGGCTCTTTGCATTGGTCAGAATAGCTTTCAATTTGTCAAAAGTATTTTCACAGGATTCAGACAACACAATTTTTCATTTTTCCTCAACAAATTGGTTCGGGCCGAGGGGTACTACGAGTGAGCTGTCATGATCACAGAATTTCCTGTAGAACCCGGACATACCAAATCTCTCTTGTACTAATTTAAGAGGGCCCCGAACATCATGGCCATACACCAACTCAAATGGGCTGAAACTCATGGATTCATTTGGAAGCATCCCTGGTGGCAAACAACACAAAACAGATTCCTTTGTCCCACTCTTCTGGCTACTCCAGACAATATCAACATAGTTTTCATGGTCGGGTGGTATCTCTCAAGGGCTCCCTGGGACTGGGGGTGGCAGGCCGAGGATTTTACGTGCCCAATTCCGAGCTGGTGCATGACTTCTCAAAATGGAGCAGACATAAAATTTGAACCTTGGCCAGACTGCACCTTCTTTCGCAAACCATATCTGTTGAAAATCTGAATCAAAGCATCCACCACCACATTCGCCATGATCCTTTTTAAGGGAACACCTTCAGGGGAGGTAACATATCCATAATGGTTCGCAAATACCGATGACCCGATTTAGTTATTGGTAATGGACCAACACAATTGATCAGTACTTCACTGAAAGGCTCATCAATCACAGGCATGTGGATAAGGTGCGAAGTTTTTCCCAAGATGGTGCCTGTACCACATAACCTGCAATGGCATAATAATTATTAAAGTATTCTACAGGAGGAGGCCCTCCTCCGGTAAAAATTTCATGTCAATGGGACCAACGGTTGCCAAGAAAATGAATTTTTAAAATGCAGACATGCACGGTACACCGCACACGACACACAGGCCTCACCTGAATGCTTAACCCCACTTTTCGCTTCACGAGCGCAGGGTAATAAGGGATGCATCGAAACCACAGGGGAAACACAAACCCCATCCCCAGTGTGGTAGAATAAATCTTTATACTATGTAACTAGTTATGAGATTGGTAGATCTCAATTGTGGGAGAATAAATCTTTATACTATGTAACTAGTTATGAGATTGGTGAGTGAACCAACAGGTGGTCGTAAGAATGTTAGGAATGTATCTCACTCTGTTAAAGCTGGGAGTCTATTGTCCACCTCCTGTACAGCCCTGGGCTAGAGCACCCTCCTACTGTGTAAATGGAACTCACAGCAGGAGGGGAGCGAGTTGGTGCCAGCAGGGCGATTGTGGATGACCAAGGAGCTTTAGCGCACAGAGGATTAACATTCAGCGGACAGGGGATTAACTCGAGTTTGTCCATATAAACCAGAGCAAACGTTGAGTCAGGACACTTGTCTTCAGAAGCCCTGCCCGACGGAATGAACGAATACCAACGAGTCTGGATCTTTGTAGACCTGTTTTCCGGTCATTGGTCTTGAGTCCCAAACCACTTCCACGACAATATGGAGGCACCGCTGGCATCAATTGGACACAAACAAGATCTTTAAAAGGTAATTGTGTCTTGTTTTTGTCCAGTATGATTTCCGAACCTGGGAATAGTTTTTGAACATACATGGTGGAGGACGTGGTGTGGGGCTTCCTTGCGCACCGATGCCGCGATATAGGTGGCGTAACGAAGTCACGGATGGAACATCGACAAACGATTGTAGCTATTATTCGTGTTTTTCTAAATGATTTCTGTAAATACGTATTTTTTGCGCTGTCTAAATAAAATGCGCCAGGTCGGCGCTGGTCATTAAGGGCCTTACTGTGACCTGGGAGCAAACGGGGCATGAGTGCACCATGCGACCATTTGCTTCCAAGTCGTGTAAGGCCGGTACACTCGTTTACATACCCGTACACATGTAAAGTAGTTTACACTTGTTTTTTTGCACTTGCTCAAAGCACGCGACTTGCTCGGCGTGCGACAGGGAGCCGGGAAATGGAGTTATATTTATATATATATATATATATTTTCCCTCATTCCAATTTATGGTATTGCGACAAAACGGCTTATATCTTTGGAACGGCTGGTCGGATTTAGACAAATTAAACGGAATTGTGTAGGACGAAAGCCGTGGGTCCAAAGTAAGAAAGAAAAAAAAAAAAAAAAAAAAAGAGGTGGAGGAGACGGAAAATTTTCGCCAATTTTTTCCCACCATTTTATAACACCTAAAAATCGTTCGATCAACATATAAATTAATGACAGACAACGCCATCTCATGCCGGTCCAGAATTATTATGAAAGATGGCGATTGGATGAAAATTGCATACCGACACTCCCTCACTGTCCCTCATTGTCCCTCATGTCCATTCCGGCTACCTGTCTCTTGCTCCCGCTCCTTCCCCCTCCCTCTAGTTCCCATTGGCGGACGTTTTGCGAGAAGCAAAGCGTTTTGCAGGAAGCTTCCAGGAAGCAAAACCAGTGCTGTTGTTTTTTTTTGACGAAATTTGTCAGACAGATAGCATGGGTGACACGGACGAAATGATTGGATTTTGGTGAAGACCCAGGTTCGAATCCGGCTACGAGAATTGTTTAAAGTGATTCTTCACCATCCAGAGATCGGGTGAAAAGCGATATACATTATATTTAACATAATATACTTATTAATGTTATTATTTTAATATTATTCATATATTAAAAAAAGATTATGACAAACTTGGTGGACGAGTTGGTTAGGTGACAAGAACACGCCGATTACATTTTGGTTCAGGTCCGAATCCAGATCCGGCCTATCAGTGGGATACAAAACATAAACTGTTCACCAAGGCGGAGATATGCTCTCTACTGAGCGTCGTTCTAGTTGTGTGTTTGTTCGTCTGGGCGATATCTTAGCCATCCTTTGAGCTAGGAAGCTGAAATTTGGGGAAATTGGTGAACAAGTGCTTTTGAAAAATAATAATAATAATAATAATAATAATAATTCTTTATTATTTGGTTAACCAGTTTGTGTGAACCCTCAACCTCAACCTAAGTTGAAGTTGTTGCTGTTGGAACTTGTTGTTGGAACTTGTTGTTGGAACTTGTTGTTGGAACTTGTTGTTGGAACTTGTTGTTGGAACCTGTTGTTGGAACTTGTTGTTGGAACTTGCTGTTGGAACTTGTTGTTGGAACTTGTTGTTGGAACTTGTTGTTGGAACTTGCTGTTGGAACTTGCTGTTGGAACTTGTTGTTGGAACTTGCTGTTGGAACTTGTTGTTGGAACTTGTTGTTGGAACTTGTTGTTGGAACTTGTTGTTGGAACTTGTTGTTGGAACTTGTTGTTGGAACTTGCTGTTGGAACTTGTTGTTGGAACTTGTTGTTGGAACTTGTTGTTGGAACTTGCTGTTGGAACTTGTTGTTGGAACTTGTTGTTGGAACTTGTTGTTGGAACTTGTTGTTGGAACTTGTTGTTGGAACGTTTTGGGAACATTCAAATGTTGGGTTTTGCTAACGTTTCCACAACGTCGCTACAACGTTTCACTTTCGTTGTTGCAACGTTTTGCTCCAACGTTTTGGGAACATTGAAATGTCGGGTTTTTCTAACGTTTCCACAACGTCGCTACAACGTTTCACTTTCGTTGTTGCAACGTTTTGCTCCAACGTTTTGGGAACATTCAAATGTTGGGTTTTGCTAACGTTTCCACAACGTCGCTACAACGTTTCACTTTCGTTGTTGCAACGTTTTGCTCCAACGTTTTGGGAACATTCAAATGTTGGGTTTTGCTAACGTTTCCACAACGTCACTACAACATTTCACTTTCGTTGTTGCAACGTTTTGCTCCAACGTTTTGGGAACATTCAAATGTTGGGTTTTGCTAACGTTTCCACAACGTCGCTACAACGTTTCACTTTCGTTGTTGCAACGTTTTGCTTCAATGTTTTGGGAACACTCAAATGTTAAGTGAATCGGATGAGAATTCACGAGTTATTTAATTATTAGAAATTAATGAAGTACTTATTTAATTAATTACATTTCTTTCTCTTCTGACCATGAACTTGGTGTCGACCTGCAGGCCAAACCGTTGGTCAGATGAGCTCGATACCTTGACCAATCATCGTAAGTCACTTGATTGGATGCATATATTAATTATGACATCATAAGTCACGTGATGGCGGCCATGGTGGATTTCTTGAGAACCTTTAAAATGCATCCCTGCGTTCATTTTCCGATCGATTGAGTTGAAATTTTGAACAATCGGATCTGGACTGTCGTTGTTAACGACTCTGGCATGCACCCGTCCAATCAGGATGGAGCGGTATGGTCCCCGGATCATCACTGCCCGCAGTTTTAATTAGTTTTACTTTTACCTTTCACTCTTTCTGTTCATTGTTCTCATGGTCATACAATTTTTGAAGACATGCACATGTCATGATATAGGAAATGTTTGTTCTGTTGAATGGAAGAAATGTTTATGGTTAATAAATTAAATGTGGGAGAGGGCAACACCACAAAGCATACCTCTTTAAGGTGTGTATAAACCCTGGAACATTTCAGCAATCAATACGATGCTGAAATGGTATTTTTGAAGACATGCATGTCATGATATAGGAAATGTTTGTTCTGTTGAACGGAAGAAATGTTTATGGTTAATAAATTCAATGTGGGAGAGGGCAACACCACAAAGCATACCTCTTTAAGGTGTGTATAAACCCTGGAACATTTCAGCAATCAATACGATGCTGAAATGGTATTTTTTGAAGACATGCATGGCATGATATAGGAAATGTTTGTTCTGTTGAATGGAAGAAATGTTTATGGTTAATTTAATTAAACGTGGGAGAGGGCAACACCACAAAGCATACCTCTTTAAGGTGTGTATAAACCCCGGAACATTTCAGCAATCATGACGATTTTCTCATGTCACCTGAAATGGAGTAATATTATGTAATATGGTCGACCTTGGGTTTGTTTGGGTTTGTTGTTTATTTTTGTGGATGTATATTTTTGTGTATTTTGCATATATTTTCACGACTAATTCCAGTTAACACCCTGCAAAATTTGCTCGTTTTTCTGGCCGAGTCGAAATTGCGTTGAGTTCCTATGGCATGCACCATTAAAAGTGCCGTGTAATGGTTGAGCTCCCTTTATTCCATTTTGGTCACGCGAATGAGCAGACAAAATGACAAATGCTGCGGCTGGAGCAGTAGAAGCGATTTTTCTTTTACTTGTTTAATGATTATTCGATATTGTTATGACTTATTGTCAATAGAAATACTAAGTGGTCAGGAGGTAGCCTTTTGCTATGTACAGTATATTTTATTGTTGATTATACCACATAGCTGTGGTGATAAAGGAAATGTTTGTTTTTCAAATAGATGATTAAGTGGTCAGGAGGTAGCCTTTTGCTATGTACAGTTTATTTTTTTGTTGATTATACCACATAGCTGTGGTGATAAAGGAAATGTTTGTTTTTCAAACAGATGATTATGATATGACCATGATTATAAAATCATGATGATTATTATGAATGATATCATAGGGATCCAATGCAGAATGATTGCACGAACTTGGAAAAGAACATTCAAGCCCTATGGGATAAATTGGGTATTACAAGCGATGGAATTTCAAAATTTAGCATGATTGAAGGAATTTGACAGTCCCATTTCAGGACTTTTACGAAATTTATATTGCCAAGAGATTTTGGGTACTGTAGGGGAAGTAGTGGGGGAGACTCAAGACTCCAATGACCGGACACAGGTTTTACAAAAGGTCTGGTTTATTAACTGGTTATTCACTTCATTCCATTACCAAATAATACCGCTTAATTCAATGGACCAGGTTAACTCTTTTCGCATGGTCCTTCTCGTTCGGCCGATGTTCCTCCGCCACTCCCGTCGGGCAGAGGGTCTGATGATGAGTGCTCGTCCGTTCCATCGGTCAGAGCTTCTGGTGACAAGTCTCCTTGACTCAACGTTTGCTCTGGTTTATATGGACAAAACTGGAGTTAATCCCCTGTCCGCTGAATGTTAATCCTTTCTCCGCTAATGCCCCGAGGTCATGCATGCACCAAGTCCTGGCATCAGCTCGCTCCCCTCCTGCTGCGAGTTCCGTTTACCAAACGATAGGGGGGTGCTCCAGCCAGGGGCTGTGACCAGGTGGACAAGAGATTACCATGTGCGTGCACATTCTTGGCATCCATTTACGAAATCGTTACCAGTCTTTAATCAATAAGTTACACTGAGTTACACTTCCACAATTCCCTCATCTTTTTGTTTTTGTTTATATTAACCATTAATCTAAACATCAATATAAGTAAACAGTCAATCACTACAAGTAAACATCATTACAAGTATAAGTAAATAATCAATCACTGCAAGTAAACATCATTACGAGTATAAGTAAATAATCATAACTTTGGTAATCAAATTCCCTTAGGCATACACCGTCATCCTGCAAGAATCACAAAACATTTCGTTGGTCATTGACTCCTTCCATATTGTTCAATCTATTGCATTTGCATCACAAATATATTTTCAAAACAACACTTCACCATCACCAAGATACAACAATTTCACTTCATTTTCAAGTTTTGTAAAGCATCTGCACCATCTGGCAAAAACGTTTGCCTCCACACAAATGTTGACTTTGTTTGAAAGGAAGGGCTGATCACTTGTGTTTGAATTCAGGTATGAAACATTTTCTCCTAATGTCTTCATAGCTCCTGCACTACTTCGTGTAGGATTTCGCTGTTGTGGTAACATTGCGGAGTCATAGACTGACCCTGCTCTCCTTGTAGCATTCTTGCCACTTTTTTCTGTAAACCATTGTAATTCCTGAACAAGGCCTTCACCCAGTTGTAGTCGACTTGCCTCCTCCCTCATTGTGAGTGGGCAGCAAGTATTGGTGTGACGTTGATTGGCCAGCAAGATGTGGAACAGGGATGCCGGATGCATCCACAATGATGTTGGGACCATGGTGTTCAGGTCATCCATGGTCCATACCAGGAGTGGCCCGCAGAAACGCGCACAGCTGTTGTGAAAAGGCACAGCCATTGGTTTGCAGCTCCATGCTGGCTCCCCGGAAGTTGGTGAAGTAATAACATATGTCCCCGCATTTCACAGAGGTTGCAGGTAAAATGTCGTTGTCCTGCAACTTCTGATGTGATGAATGTTCGAAGCCTTCGAACAAGAGTAAGTGATCGCCTTTCTTTCATATGTTGCAGTGTGATCCAGGCAAATGGTCACATAAATTTCCTTGGTGAAGGTAAGCATTCATCTCCAAGTTACACGGGAGAATGTCTTCAACATTCTTTGAGAAAGAGGGTGTATGCCATGATTAACTTCATTTTTAGCCACAAATTTTCTTTCTCGAACTTCTTCCCAATTCCGTTAGCACTCCCTTCAAAATGTGATCTCGTCTTATCCTTATGCTCAGTCACATCTGAATCTGCTTTCCGCACACACTGAATCAGATAGGGTACATCTTACCATGAAATCAGCATAATCATGTATATCTTCCGACAGTTTCACATTCAACAATTTGTTGTTTTTCCTTAACACATTCAAAAAGTTATATTCATTTATATGCGTCACACAAATAATATTCAATCAGGTATGTTCACTACTAAACTAAGAATAGCATCCACAATTGCTTTCAGGTTAATATAGTTCAAAAATTAACTCATGCAGGTATTTTAGCACTACTCTAAGAAAATAAATTGTATATGATTACAATCACAAACGGGAATATCTAATTCCCAACAACAATTTTCCCAAACCAACAAATTAAGCATAATGTATTATTACCATAATTCCTCTCCACTTTTTCTTTCCCCCTTTTTTTTTTTCTCTAACAGTGTGTCACTCGTGGTGATATGAGTTCACTGATATTGTGATTGATACAACTCATAACATTGTCGTTATGCCATTATCTTAATTCTACTGTTTATGTCGCCATAAAAGTCTTCCTTTTCTGGTTCCACATTTCTTTCCTCATTTGTCACTTCATGCGTTATCATCGTGTTGTTGGTTACCTTATTCAAACACACCGTCACTAAGGCTTTCAAGCAAGCCACCACTAAAACAATTGCCAATATAACTACTAAACCAACAAACAAGTCTGCTACTCCTTGTATATATTCATACCTATGACATAGTTATATGTCGATGACATTCAACATTATATACCAAACTAACAAGCTTCCTAAAAGGTAAATAAAGAAAATCCCTTAATATGTAACATAAATCAGATTATTTGTCTTACCCTGATCCCCCTATCTCCTGGGGTTGAACTCAATCCCCTGATCATGAGTGTAGTTGTGATACATTTTTTTCACTCATGTTGTATTAATATCAGCAGGTAATTGTATGTCATGTAGGCAAATAAATGTCACTATCCCAAGTAGGAATATCACATGTTGAAAATGTAATGTTTATCAATGCAAGGGGTGTTAAAATGTAATTCAAATGACTGTAAATCACGACTATCATTTATCTGCCACTGAATGTTCTGCTGGGCTGCTAGGTGCAGCCTCATTTTCTGTGGGATCGTCCACCTTAGCCCCATGTGCTTGTTTGCAATGAGGGGCATGAATCCAACTTTCTATTTTAGGTCCATATTTGTTTCTATTCTTATCAATCTCCTATGGTTTATCAATTCGTTCCAAGATACCGCAACCAAAGGTTTTAACCAAAGCTCTACCAAACTATTTCCAATTTGAACAAAAAATGCCAGTGAAACAATGATTCGAAGAATTAACTTCAAGGGGTCAATAAATTTATTCTATAGCCAGATCTAATTTTCCCATCCAATAGTTTGCCTTGCCACATGTCATATTATAACACTTTAATGAACCTTCGAAAAATGTTTCCCATCTCAACAAATTTCCTTTTTTCCAAATAGCCATGTGTAACGTACGTATTTAACTACAATTTCCTCTCAATTTGTGTGGCCTAACTGGCCGCAAAAGTGGCTGCCAGCATGCAGTACCGTTTTTTATCTACCAAGGAAGTGTTCGTCCACACAAGACCTCTACCAAAATGTTGTTTCTAAAAACAAATCTGGGATTTCTGATTACATGGATGCACACTCTCAGGACATTTTCAGGCTGCTGTTAACAATCCACTACGATAAATTAATTCCTTTACCCACAATCAAATAATTAGTACAAATTGAGGATATTATCCCTATCACATTCTTTTATAGATTCATTATGTTGGATCTAATTTTTTTTTCCAATAATTTCCACTGCTGTAAGGAAGAACAATAGCTCTCATAAGTCTTAGTATTATCGTACTTAATTTGCCCAGCATCAAATAATTTATTTACTATCCTTTCTCATCTGTTAACCAGTGACTTTGTTTGAACTCCAGAACTGAAAACTCACAATAGTTCAAACCAGCAAAATTTTCTTAATATTTTCCCATATCATCTATGCCTAAAACACATCCATACATACAGCACAATTTATATGCTGATAAAATTCAAGTTTATTTATATAAAAATCCATGAGCAGAGTACTCTGGGAAGTCAGTGTAAGACCTCTCCAAAATTTGGCTAATTTTGTACTCCCACATTTTTATGAAGCTCATATCCATAAATACCTTTGATTCTCATATAAATTCGATCACAATGGAATCCCAAGATTACTCCCAATTTTTACTATTAATGAATAGCTGCTCATAACTCAGCAAATCAAATCTTTATTCTCCATCTCCCTTGACAAAAGTGATAATTTTCATAATCAAATTATATTTCTATTTTTTTTATTTATTTTACGAATTCTCTCGATATGCGATCCCATCCCCATGGAACTATCTATTTTTCAGACAAGGCACACTGTCGGTGTCAACAATCTTGTAAGATTGATACACAAAAACAAAAAAAAAACACTGACACACAAAATACCCACACACGCATGCACTATGCGTATTTGTTTGCGTTGGAACCATTATTTACAGATCCGGATGGGTGTCAACTTTATTTCAATTTTTCAAAATTTGTCCTTCAATTTTATAAGTGCTAATACACAAATGGACCAAAAAGTTTATTCTTAGAAAACCCCTATGACGTCACATTGACATTACCCTTTCAGTTCCCACAATAATTTATCCAAATTTGACTACCCACCCATTTGTATGTCAGTCGACCACTGACCTATCATTCGTGTGGAACAATAGTCCGAAATTCCCACCTGGTCATGATGTGACTCTTGTCACTTGGTTTGCCAAAAAAATTGCAAAGCAATTGTTCCAAACTTTGTAAATTTAAAATTTTGTGCCCAACATAAAAGATCCAATTTCGGCATTTGATCAATTAATTATCAATTTGCTTACAAGCAAAAGAAAAATGAATAATTCTTGCTCCGACAACTTTTCAGACCCAAGAATCATCGACAGTTATTCATGTTTGTCCAGTAATCGAATCTGTTGAGGCCAATCATCATTTGGGATTTGCAGCAATGAAGGCCTAATCATTGTCTGAGGTACCGGTAAGCACTGGTACCCTTGATCTTGGTTTGCCCCATGAACTTGTCTTCCTGTTGACATGCGGACATCTTCTTCTCCAATGTCCCATCTTTCCACACTCGAAACATCGGTTTCTGTCATTGCCTGGTCTGTGCACCTGTGCACTTGTATTGCTGGGCCGCATCTCTACATCCCTGAGTTGCCACTGCAATCTCTCATTATCTCCTGAAACACGAAAAAATTCTCTGTACTGTCCTTTTTGGGGAGACAACTGGAAATCAGATGGGACAACTGTCACTTTCATTCCTAATTTCGAGGGCAGTTGTGAATTTGTCTCCTCCACTGTATCCTGTATCCTTTTTATTTTAAGTTCTAGATCCGTTATCCGTTCTTGCTGTTCCCGTTGTCTGGATTCACCATCCCAAAGATGGAATGCAAGCCAGTCTACCGTTAGATTCTGTCTCTTCCTGGCTTTCAATCTTTGTTCCAATCTTTCCAATCGACTTCGCTCAAATGTACCATCTCTTGGAAACTCCTCATCATGTCCCTTTGTCCACAAATACCAATTCTCGACCTGCCTTATAGCTTCGGCACCATAACGGTCGTACATATGATGTGTACAAGTACCTTTTTGTGGAATCTCTGGTTGTCCTTGTGTGTTCTTGCAGGCTCCATTTCCCATTCTGCCTTTAATCAAAGTAGCGTTGGATGTGTTGTAGTTTGTTCCTCTAAAGCTTCACTCGTACCTCCAGGAAGGATCTCTCCACCTGTTCAAACGGTGATTTCCAGAGAATCTCCCTCAGCTGTGGCTTTTGCACAATCCAATCTCACAGATCAGTATTTGCAGATGAGCCGGAGGGTCAGTATGAAATGGGTGAATCCTCAGGTGTCCGCTCTGTTGACGGGGAAATCACACAATGGTAACCGCACATATATATCTGTATATAAGCTCACCACCTTGCTCAATTTTCCAAGGTTGTCTTCACATTGATAATATCTCACAAAGATATCAAAGCTTCTTTCTTGAGACCGCATTTTCATCAATCAAACAATCAATATATTCAATTCAATTTATTCAGTTCAATTTATTCAGTTAAATTTATTCAATTAATTCAATCAATTAGATTCAATCAATCAACAATTCAATCAATTATTCAATTTCAATTAATTCATCAATATTCATCAATAAATCAAATTAATCATTTTGGATGACTCCTTGCATAAGCCCTTTCCCCAATGATGTCAGGACAGGTCCATCCATTGAATGAGATCGAATCTCATCGGTCGTCACCTCTGGTTCGTACCTCATGTCAATTGATGAATCACTGTCCTGTCCTAGGGTCATATCTGACATATTTCCCCATTTTGCCTGGTCTCCACAAATTTTCTTTGCAACCACTAAAGGCAACTCATCCTTCATTCGTGAGACAGCCAACATGGATGGCAGATATTAAAGTTCATTGGAAAAAATATCTTATCATTTTTCTTTTAATAGTACCCAAAATCTCTTGGCAATATAAATTTCGTAAAACTCCTGAAATAAGACTGTAACATTCCTTCAATCATGCTAAATTTGAAACTCCATCGCTTGTAATACCCAATTTATCCCATAGGGCTTGAAAGTTCTTTTCCAAGTTCATGCAATCATTCTACATTTGAACCCTATGATATCATTCATAATAATCATCATGATTTTATAATCATGGTCCTATCATAATCATCTATTTAAAACGAACATTTCCTTTATCACCACAGCTATGTGGTATAATCAACAATAGAATAAAACTGTACATAGCAACAGGCTACCTCATGGCCACTTAGTATACCTATTGACAATAATTCATAACAATATCGAATAATCATTGAACAATTCAAAAATCGCTTCCACTGCTCCAGCCGCAGCATTCGTCATTTTGTCTGCTCATCCGCATGACCAAAACGAAATAAAGGGAGCTCAACCATTACACAGCGCTTTTAATGGCGCATGCCATAGGACCTCAACGCAATTTCGACTCGGCCAGAAAACGAGCAAATTTTGCAGGATGTTAACTGGAATTAGCCGTGAAAATATATCCAAAATACACAAAAATACCCACCCACAAAAATAAACAACAAAACCCAAACAAAACCAAGGTCGACCATATTACACAATTAAATTACACATTAAATTATTCATTAAATTACTCATTAAATTACTCATTAAATTACTCATTAAATTACACCATTTCAGCATCGTATTGATTGCTGAAATGTGCATGGGTTTGAACACACCTTAAAAGAGGTATGCTTTGCGGTTTTGCCCACCTACCACGTTTAGTTAAATTACATCATTTCAGCATCGTATTGATTGCTGAAATGTTCATGGGTTTGAACACACCTTAAAAGAGGTATGCTTTGCGGTTTTGCCCACCTACCACGTTTAATTAAATTACATCATTTCAGCATCGTATTGATTGCTGAAATGTTCATGGGTTTGAACACACCTTAAAAGAGGTATGCTTTGCGGTTTTGCCCACCTACCACGTTTAATTAAATTACATCATTTCAGCATCGTATTGATTGCTGAAATGTTCATGGGTTTGAACACACCTTAAAAGAGGTATGCTTTGCGGTTTTGCCCACCTACCACGTTTAATTAAATTACATCATTTCAGCATCGTATTGATTGCTGAAATGTTCATGGGTTTGAACACACCTTAAAAGAGGTATGCTTTGCGGTTTTGCCCACCTACCACGTTTAATTAAATTACATCATTTCAATTAAAAAAAACATCGCTTATACTGCTCCAGCCGCAGCATTCGTCACTTTGTCTGCTCATCCGCATGACCAAAACGAAATAAAGGGAGCTCAACCATTACACAGCGCTTTTAATGGCGCATGCCATAGGAACTCAACGCAATTTCGACTCGGCCAGCAAACGAGCAAATTTTGCAGGATGTTAACTGGAATTAGCCGTGAAAATATATCCAAAATACACAAAAATACCCACCCACACAAATAAACAACATTTATTCCGTTCAACAGAACAAACATTTCCTCTATCATGACATGCATGTCTTCAAAATTATATGACCAAGAGAAAAAGTAAAACTAATTAAAACTGCGGGCAGTGATGATCCGGGGACCATACCGCTCCATCCTGATTGGACGCGTGCGTGCTAGAGTCGTTAACAACGACAGTCCAGATCCGATTGTTCAAAATTTCAACTCAATCGATCGAAAAATGAACGCAGGGATGCATTTTAAAGGTGCAGTGGCACTAACTGAGTTGCCACGAATATGGCCACGAAATTGCCAATATGGCCATCACAAAATATTTTCCTTAATCAATTGGCTCATAGCATAACCAATCTGCAAGTATTTCATCCGAAGATGTATCTCTGAGGACTTTTAATTAAATAAGTCATTTATAAATCAACGAGTTAATTTATTAAATGATTAATCAATAAATCAAAATTTTCCTTGACAGCCACATCACTTGGTCATTGTCATGTCCAAATATCAGCTTCCTTACTCAAAAGGTGCCTGAGTTAATGTAATGTAATTACTGTAATTACTGTAATGATTACTGTAATTACTGTAATTACCGGAACTGTAATTACTGTAATTACCCCAGGTAATTACTGTAATGTAATTACTGTAATTTAATAAGAAATGTAATTAATTAAATAAGTACTTCATTAATCGCTAATAATTAAATAACTCGTGAATTCTTATCCGATTTACTTAACATTTGAGTGTCCCCAAAACGTTGGAGCAAAACGTTGCAACAACGAAAGTGAAACGTTGTAGCGACGTTGTGGAAACGTCAGCAAAACCCAACATTTGAATGTTCCCAAAACGTTGGAGCAAAACGTTGCAACAACGAAAGTGAAACGTTGTAGCGACATTGTGGAGACGTTTTACAACAACATTATTTCAATGTTGCAGGAAAGTAATGTGAAAAACGTTCCCAAAATGTTCTCTCTCTGTCTGTCTCTCTTTCTGTCTGTCTGTGTCTCTCTCTCACTTTCTGTCTCTCTCTGTCTATCTCTCTCTGTCTGTCTGTCTGTCTCTCTCTATGTGTCTGAATATCATCTTTATCTCTGTCTGTCTCTATGTCTCTCTCTCTTTCTTTCTGTCTCTCTCTCTCTCTGTCTGTCTGTCTGTCTCTCTCTATGTGTCTGAATATCATCTTTATCTCTGTCTGTCTCTATGTCTCTCTCTCTTTCTTTCTGTCTCTCTCTCTCTGTCTCTCTCTGTCTATCTCTCTCTGTCTGTCTCTCTTTCTCACTTTCTGTCTCTCTCTGTCTATCTCTCTCTGTCTGTCTGTCTGTCTCTCTCTATGTGTCTGACTATCATCTTTATCTCTGTCTGTCTCTATGTCTCTCTCTCTTTATTTCTGTCTCTCTCTCTCTGTCTGTCTGTCTGTCTCTCTCTATGTGTCTGAATATCATCTTTATCTCTGTCTGTCTCTATGTCTCTCTCTCTCTCTTTCTTTCTGTCTCTCTCTCTCTGTCTATCTCTCTCTGTCTGTCTCTCTTTCTCACTTTCTGTCTCTCTCTGTCTATCTCTCTCTGTCTGTCTGTCTGTCTCTCTCTATGTGTCTGACTATCATCTTTATCTCTGTCTGTCTCTATGTCTCTCTCTCTTTCTTTCTGTCTCTCTCTCTCTGTCTGTCTGTCTGTCTCTCTCTATGTGTCTGAATATCATCTTTATCTCTGTCTGTCTCTATGTCTCTCTCTCTTTCTTTCTGTCTCTCTCTCTCTGTCTCTCTCTGTCTATCTCTCTCTGTCTGTCTCTCTTTCTGTCTGTCTGTGTCTCTCTCTCACTTTCTGTCTCTCTCTGTCTATCTCTCTCTGTCTGTCTGTCTGTCTCTCTCTATGTGTCTGAATATCATCTTTATCTCTGTCTGTCTCTATGTCTCTCTCTCTTTCTTTCTGTCTCTCTCTCTCTGTCTGTCTGTCTGTCTCTCTCTATGTGTCTGAATATCATCTTTATCTCTGTCTGTCTCTATGTCTCTCTCTCTCTTTCTTTCTGTCTCTCTCTCTCTGTCTCTCTCTGTCTATCTCTCTCTGTCTGTCTCTCTTTCCCACTTTCTGTCTCTCTCTGTCTATCTCTCTCTCTCTCTGTCTGTCTGTCTCTCTCTATGTGTCTGAATATCATCTTTATCTCTGTCTGTCTCTATGTCTCTCTCTCTTTCTTTCTGTCTCTCTCTCTCTGTCTGTCTGTCTGTCTCTCTCTATGTGTCTGAATATCATCTTTATCTCTGTCTGTCTCTATGTCTCTCTCTCTTTCTTTCTGTCTCTCTCTCTCTGTCTCTCTCTGTCTATCTCTCTCTGTCTGTCTCTCTTTCTCACTTTCTGTCTCTCTCTGTCTATCTCTCTCTGTCTGTCTGTCTGTCTCTCTCTATGTGTCTGACTATCATCTTTATCTCTGTCTGTCTCTATGTCTCTCTCTCTTTCTTTCTGTCTCTCTCTCTCTGTCTGTCTGTCTGTCTGTCTCTATGTGTCTGAATATCATCTTTATCTCTGTCTGTCTCTATGTCTCTCTCTTTCTTTCTGTCTCTCTCTCGCTGTCTCTCTCTGTCTATCTCTCTCTGTCTGTCTCTCTTTCTGTCTGTCTGTGTCTCTTTCTCACTTTCTGTCTCTCTCTGTCTATCTCTCTCTGTCTGTCTGTCTGTCTCTCTCTATGTGTCTGAATATCATCTTTATCTCTGTCTGTCTCTATGTCTCTCTCTCTTTCTTTCTGTCTCTCTCTCTCTGTCTGTCTGTCTGTCTCTCTCTATGTGTCTGAATATCATCTTTATCTCTGTCTGTCTCTATGTCTCTCTCTCTCTTTCTTTCTGTCTCTCTCTCTCTGTCTCTCTCTGTCTATCTCTCTCTGTCTGTCTCTCTTTCTCACTTTCTGTCTCTCTCTGTCTATCTCTCTCTGTCTGTCTCTCTTTCTCACTTTCTGTCTTTCTCACTTTCTGTCTCTCTCTGTCTATCTCTCTCTGTCTGTCTCTCTTTCTCACTTTCTGTCTCTCTCTGTCTATCTCTCTCTGTCTGTCTGTCTGTCTCTCTCTATGTGTCTGACTATCATCTTTATCTCTGTCTGTCTCTATGTCTCTCTCTCTTTCTTTCTGTCTGTCTCTCTCTCTCTCTGTCTCTCTCTGTCTATCTCTCTCTGTCTGTCTGTCTGTCTCTCTCTATGTGTCTGAATATCATCTTTATCTCTGTCTGTCTCTATGTCTCTCTCTCTTTCTTTCTGTCTGTCTCTCTCTCTCTGTCTCTCTCTGTCTATCTCTCTCTGTCTGTCTGTCTGTCTCTCTCTATGTGTCTGAATATCATCTTTATCTCTGTCTGTCTCTATGTCTCTCTCTCTTTCTTTCTGTCTCTCTCTCTCTGTCTGTCTGTCTGTCTCTCTCTATGTGTCTGAATATCATCTTTATCTCTGTCTGTCTCTATGTCTCTCTCTCTTTCTTTCTGTCTGTCTCTCTCTCTCTGTCTCTCTCTGTCTATCTCTCTCTGTCTGTCTGTCTGTCTCTCTCTATGTGTCTGAATATCATCTTTATCTCTGTCTGTCTCTATGTCTCTTTCTCTTTCTTTCTGTCCCTCTCTCTCTGTCTGTCTGTCTGTCTCTCTCTATGTGTCTGACTGTCTCTCTTTCTGTCTCTGTCTATGTGTGGTTCTCTCTCTCTGTCTATCCAAATATCATCTTTAAGCTAATGTCCTTTACTGGGACAAGCAATCTCATAGCGATTTTATATTATAATAAATAGTATTTCATTTCTCTTGAAGCAATCCAGCCCCAACTTTCTTTGGAAGTCTTTTGCTGTCTGTCTCTCTCTCTCTGTCTGCCTGTGTCTCTCTCTGTCTGTCTCTCTCTCTGTCTGTCTATGTCTCATAATCACCAAACAAGAACAGTACACATTTCCTGTAATTATCTCTCATAATCAGGATAAATTTGGAACAGCCCTTAAACTAACACCAAGCAGATCAATTTTTATATTTAGGTTGAGGTTTCACACAAACGCTTTGCTTCTCGCAAAGCGTCCGCCAATGGGAACTAGAGGGAGGGAGAAGGAGTGGGAGCAAGAGACAGGGTGCCGGAATGGACATGAGGGACAATGAGGGACAGTGAGGGAGTGTTGGTATGCAATTTTCATCCAATCGCCATCTTTCACAATAATTCTGGACCAGCATGAGGTGGGGTTGTCTGTCATGAATTTATTTGTTGATCGAACGAGTTTTAGATATGGCGGGAAAACTGAAAAAAAAAATTTTCTCTCCTCCACCCCTTTTTTTTTTTTTTTTTTTTTTTTTACTTTGGACCCACGGCTTTCGTCCTACACAATTCCGTTTAATTTGTCTAAATCCGACCAGTCGTTCCAAAGATATAAGCCGTTTTGTCGCAATACCATAAATTGGAATGAGGTAAAAATATATATATATAAATATAATTCCATTTCCCGGCTCCCTGTCGCACGCCGAGCAAGTCGCGTGCTTTGAGCAAGTGCAAAAAAAAACAACTACTTTACACATGTACGGGTGTGTAAACGAGTGTACCGGCCTTACACGACTTGGAAGCAAATGGTCGCATGGTGCACTCATGCTCCGTTTGCTCCCAGGTCACAGTAAGGCCCTTAATGACCAGCGCCGACCTGGTGCATTTTATTTAGACAGCGCAAAAAATACGTATTTACAGAAATCATTTAGAAAAATACGAATAATAGCTACAATCGTTTATCGAAGTACCATTCGTGACTTCATCACGCCATCTATATCGCGGCATCGGTGCGCAAGGAAGCCCCAGACCACCTCCTCCACCATGTATGTACAAAATTATTTCCCAAGTTCATAAATCATACTGGACAAAAACAAGACACACTTACCTTTTAAAGACTTGTTTGTGTCCAGTTGATGTCAGCGGTGCCTCCAAATTGTAGGGGAAGTCGTGGGGGAGACTCAAGACTCCAATGACCGGACACAGGTTTTACAAAAGGTCTGGTTTATTAACTGGTTATTCACTTCATTCCATTACCAAATAATACCGCTTAATTCAATGGACCAGGTTAACTCTTTTCGCATGGTCCTTCTCGTTCGGCCGATGTTCCTCCGCCACTCCCGTCGGGCAGAGGGTCTGATGATGAGTGCTCGTCCGTTCCGTCGGTCAGAGCTTCTGGTGACAAGTCTCCTTGACTCAACGTTTGCTCTGGTTTATATGGACAAAACTGGAGTTAATCCCCTGTCCGCTGAATGTTAATCCTTTCTCTGATAATGCCCCGAGGTCATGCATGCACCAAGTCCTGGCATCAGCTCGCTCCCCTCCTGCTGCGAGTTCCGTTTACCAAACGATAGGGGGGTGCTCCAGACAGGGGCTGTGACCAGGTGGACAAGAGATTACCATGTGCGTGCACATTCTTGGCATCCATTTACGAAATCGTTACCAGTCTTTAATCAATAAGTTACACTGAGTTACACTTCCACAGTACTATTAAAAGAAAAATGATGAGATATTTTTCCCAAAGAACTTTAATATCTGCCATCCATTTTGGCTGTCTCATGAATGAAGGATGAGTTGCCTTTAGTGGTTGCAAAGAAAATTTGTGGAGACCAGGCAAAATGGGAAAATATGTCAGATATGACCCTAGGACAGAACAGCGATTCGTCAATTGACATGAGGTATGAACCAGAGGTGACGACCGATGATCTTCAATCTCAGTCAATAGATGGACCTGTCCTGACATCATTGGGGAAAGGGCTTATGCAAGGAGTCATCCAAAATGATTAATTTGATTTATTGATGAATATTGATAAATTAATTGAAATTGAATAATTGAATTGAACTGAATAAATTTAATTGAATAAATTTAACTGAATAAATTGAACTGAATAAATTGAATTGAATATATTGATTGTTTGATTGATGAAAATGCAGTCTCAAGAAAGAAGCTTTAATATCTTTGTGAGATATTATCAATGTGAAGACAACCTTGGAAAATTGAGCAAGGTGGTGAATTATATATAGATATATATGTGCGGTTACCATTGTGTGATTTCCCCTTCAACAGAGTGGACACCTGAGGATTCACCCATTTCATACTGACCCTCTGGCTCATCTGCAAATACTGAACTGTGAGATTGGATTGTGCAAAAGCCACAGGTGAGAGAGATTCTCTGGAAATCACCGTTTGAACAGGTGGAGAGATTCTTCCTGGAGGTACGAGTGAAGCTTTAGAGGAACAAGCTACAACACATCCAACGCTACTTTGATAAAAGGCGGAATGGGAAATGGAGCCTGCAAGAATACACAAGGACAACCAGAGATTCCACAAAAAGGTACTTGTACACATCATATGTACGAACGTTATGGTGCCGAAGCTATAAGGCAGGTCGAGAATTGGTATTTGTGGACAAAGGGACATGATGAGGAGTTTCCAAGAGATGGTACATTTGAGCGAAGTCGATTGGAAAGATTGGAACAAAGATTGAAAGCCAGGAAGAGACAGAATCTAACGGTAGACTGGCTTGCATTCCATCTTTGGGATGGTGAATCCAGACAACGGGAACAGCAAGAACGGATAACGGATCTAGAACTTAAAATAAAAAGGATACAGGATACAGTGGAGGAGACAAATGCACAACTGCCCTCGAAATTAGGAATGAAAGTGACAGTTGTCCCATTTGATTTCCAGTTGTCTCCCCAAAAAGGACGGTACAGAGAATTTTTTCGTGTTTCAGGAGATAACGAGAGATTGCAGTGGTAACTCAGGGATGTAGAGATGCAGCCCAGCAATACAAGTGCACATGTGCACAGACCAGGCAACGACAGAAACCGGTGTTTCAAGTGTGGACGGATGGGACATTGGAAAAGAGGATGTCCGTATACCAAAAGGAAGACAAGTTCATAGGGTAAACCAAGATCAAGGGTACCAGTGCTGACCGATACCTCAGACAACGATTAGGCCTTCATTGCGACAAATCCCAAATGACGATTGGCCTCAACAAATTAGATTACTGGACAAACATGAATAACTGTCGATGATTGTTGTGTCTGAAAAGTTTTCGGAGCAAGAATTATTCATTTTTCTTTTGCTTGTAAGCAAATTGATAATTAATTGATCAAATGCCGAAATTGGATGTTTTATGTTGGGCACAAAATTTTAAATTTACAAAGTTTGGAACAATTGCTTTGCAATTTTTTGGCAAACCAAGTGATAAGAGTCACATGATGATCAGGTGGGAATTTCGGACTATTGTTCCACACGATTGATAGGTCAGTGGTCGAATGACATGCAAATGGGTGTGTAGTCAAATTTGGATAAATTATTGTGGAAACTGAAAGGGTAATTTCAATGTGACATCATAGGGGTTTTCTAAGAATAGACTTTTAGTCTATTTGTGTATTAGCATTTAAATTTGATGGACAAATTTTATGAAATTGAAATAAAATTGACACCCATCTTGATCTGTAAATAATGGTTCCAACGCAAACAAATATGCATAATGCATGTGTTTTTGTGTGTTTTTGTGTATCAATCTTACAAGATTGTTGACACCGACAGTGTGCCTTGTCTGAAAATAGATAGTTCCATGTGGATGGGATCACATATCGAGAGAATTCGTAAAATAAAATAAAAATATAATTTGATTATGAACATTATCATTTTTGTCAAGGGAGATGGAATATAAAAAATTTGATTTGCTGAGTTATGAGCAGCCATTCATTGATAGTAAATTCATTCATAGTAAAAAATTGGGAGTAATCTTGAGATTCCATTTTGATAGAATTTATATGAGAATCAAAGCTATTTATGGATATGAGCTTCATAAAAATGTGGGAGTACAAAATAGCCAAATTTGGGAGAGGTCTTACACTGACTTCCCAGAGTACTCTGCTCATGGATTTTTATATATATAAACTTGAATATTATCAGCATATAAATTGTGCTGTATGTATGGATGTGTATAAGGCATAGATGATATGGGAAAATAGTAAAGGAAATTTTGCTGGTTTGAACTATTGTGATTTTTGAGTTCTGGAGTTCAAACAAAGTCAATGGTTAACAGATGAAAATGGATAGTAAATAAATTCTTCAATGCTGGGTAAATTAAGTCCGATATTACTATACTAAGACTTATGAGAGCTATTGTTCTTCCTTACAGCAGTGCGAAATTATTGAGGAAAAAAAAAAATTAGATCCAACATAATGAATCTATAAATGAATGTCAGAGGGATAATATCCTCAATTTGTACTAATTATTTGATTGTGGGTAAAGGAATTAATTTATCATAGTGGATTGTTAACAGCAGCCTGAAAATGTCCTGAGAGTGCATCCATGTAATCGGAAATCCCAGATTTGTTTTTACAAACAACATTTTGGTAGAGGTCTTGTGTGGACGAGCACTTCCTTGGTAGATAAAAAACGGTACTGCATGCTGGCAGCCACTTTTGCGACCAGTTAGGCCAAACAAATTGAGAGGAAATTGTAGTTAAATACGTAAGTTACACATGGCTATTTGTAAAAAGGAAATTTGTTGAGATGGGAAACATTTTTCGAAGGTTTATTAAAGTGTTATAATATGACATGTGGCAAAGCAAACTATTGGATGGGAAAATTAGATCTGGTTATAGAATAAATTTATTGACCCCTTGAAGTTAATTCTTCGAATCATTGTTTCACTGGCATTTTTGTTCACATTGGAAATAGTTTGGTATAGCGTTGGTTAAAACCCTTGGTTGCGGTATCTTGGAACGAGTTGATAAACCATAGGAGATTGATAAGAATAGAAACAGATATGGACCCAAAATAGAAAGTTGGATTCATGCCTCTCATTGAAAGCAAGCACATGGGGCTAAAGTGGACGATCCCACAGAAAATGAGGCTGCACCTAGCAGCCCAGCAGAACATTCAGTGGCGGATAAATGATAGTCGTGATTTACATTCATTTGAATTACATTTTAACACCCCTTGCATTGATAAACATTACAATTCCAACATTTAATATTCCCACTTGAATTAGGGAAGATAGTGACATTTATTTGCCTACATGACATACCATTATCTACTGATATTAGCGCAACATGAGGGATAATGTATCACAACTACACTCATGATTAGGGGATTTAGTTCGACCCCGGGAGATAGGGGGATCAGGGTAAGACAAATAATCTGATTTATTTTACATATTAAGGGATTTTCTTTGTTTACCTTTTAGGAAGCTTGTTAGTTTGGTATATAATGTTGAATGTCATGGACATATAATTATGTTATAGGTATGAACATATACAAGGGGTAGCTCACATGTTTTACAGATGGCTACAGGTGGGACAAAGGGAAAGACCTTATCAAGACAAGCCGACAAATCAGGGGAAAACAGAGACTTCTACTTCGGAAACTCCTTGAAGATGGTGATATTCATCCTCGGAATGAGTTCTCTAGTAGTGGGGACTCTGTGTTGCATGCATTGTTTCGGGGTAATGAGAGAACAAAACGCAACATTGGTGGCCGACATACAGATATATGATTATGCGGGACGACATAAGCAAAAAAGAAGTTTAATGGAAGAAAGGGACACACCTTTAGAACCCGATGGATTACACGGGATTAATACTTTTTTACATTTAGCCCACACAAGGGCTGATATAGCAAATGAAAGTAATTGTTGGATATGCACACAAATGCCGCATTCCAGTGAGAACGGAGTACCATTTGAGGCAGTTCCTTTTGGTTGGGATGAATTATGTAGTCGCTTCCCACAGAGGTTGGTAGCAACAATACGACCTGATTTACCAATGTCGATGATGCTAGGGGATGCTAGTTGGGAAAAAGGGGGATATCAATGTGAGGAATTTGAAGACAGTTATAGGCCTAAATATGACAATGAAGTTATGCCCCCTTACGTAACTATTCAACAACAAATAAAAGGGCTCCTATGTTTCATCCGACATCGAACCACAGAGAATAATAAGTTGATGGGAAACTCCACCTGCCACCATTATAGTTACGAGTTGGGCTATATGAGATTGCTTGTCCCAGTAAAGGACACTAGCTCAAAGATGATATCTTTGTATTGGGAAGGAACTTAGATGTCAGATACGACATGGACCTATAATAATACATATTTTATATGTGGACACAAGGCGTATGCGTATCTCCCACTGACATGGTCAGGATCATGTTTTCTGGGGTTTGTGCTTCCACACATGCGCCTGTTAACAAAGTCACCAACGCATATCCTGCATTCTAGGCAGAAAAGAACTATTAGCATGGGGGAATGGATTGGAATGGTAATATTTCCATTTTATGGAACCTGAAAGGCAGGGCGAGAACTTAGGCACATGGCATTGGCTATGGAGAACTTGGCAAATAAAACAGCTAGTGGATTGGAAAAACTTACGAGAGAACTGGCAGCAACAAGAACGATGGCATTACAAAATCGTATGGCGTTAGATATGCTGTTAGCAGAAAAAGGAGGTACATGTGCAGTCATTGGTACAGATTGTTGTACGTACATACCTGATGATTCAGAAGAAATTTATAACATAGCCGATACAATCAGACAAGAGGGAGCAAGATACCACAATTATATAAAAGGGGGTGCCTTTGCATGGTTGGGAAACACATTTGGAGGAGTAGCAGCTAAGATACTCAAATACTTGTTTGTTGGTTTAGTAGTTATATTGACAATTGTTTTAGTGGTGGCTTGCTTGAAAGCCTTCGTGACGGTGTGTTTGAATAAAGTAACCAACAACACGATGATAACGCATGAAGTTACAAATGAGGAAAGAAATTTGGAACCACAAGAGGAAGACTTTTATGCCGACATAAATACTGAGATTAAAAGATTAAATCAAGTGATGTTGCAAATGAATACAGTAGAATTAAGATAATGGCATAACGACAATGTTATGAGTTGTGTCAATTACAAGTTCAGTGAACTCCTATCACCACGAGTGACACACTGTTAGAAAAAAAAAAAAAAAAAGGGAAAAGAAAAAGTGGAGAGGAATTATGGTAATAATACATTATGCTTAATTTGTTGGTTTGGGAAAATTGTTGTTGGGAATTAGATATTCCCGTTTGTGATTGTAATCATATACAATTTATTTTCTTAGAGTAGTGCTAAAATACCTGCATGAGTTAATTTTTGAACTATATTAATCTGAAAGCATTTGTGGATGCTATTCTTAGTTTAGTAGTGAAATACATACCTGATTGAATATTATTTGTGTGATGCATATAAATGAATATAACTTTTAAATGTTTTAAGGAAAAACAACAAATTGTTGAATGTGAAACTGTCGGAAGACATACATGATTATGCTGATTTCATGGTAGGATGTACCCTATCTGATTCAGTGTGTGTGGAAAGCAGATTCAGATGTGACTGAGCATAAGGATAAGACGAGATCACATTTGAAGAGGGTGCTAACGGAATTGGGAAGAAGTTCGAGAAAGAAAATTTGTGGCTAAAAAGGAAGTTAATCGTGGCATACACCCTCTTTCTCAAAGAATGATGAAGACATTCTCCCGTGTAACTTGGAGATGGATGCTTACCTTCACCAAGGAAATTTATGTGACCATTTGCCTGGATCACACTGCAACATATGAAAGGAAGGCGATCACTTACTCTTGTTTGAAGGCTTCGAACATTCATCACATCAGAAGTTGCAGGACAACGACATTTTACCTGCAACCACTGTGAAATGCGGGGACATATGTTATTACTTCACCAACTTCCGGGGAACCAGCATGGAGCTGCAAACAAACGGCTGTGCCCTTGTCACAACAGCTGTGCGCGATTCTGCTGGTTGCTCCTGGTATGGACCATGAATGACCTGAACACCATGGTCCCAACATCATTGTGGATGCATCCGGCATCCCTGTTCCACATTTTGCTGGCCAATCAACGTCACACCAATACTTGCTGCCCACTCACAAGGAGGGAGGAGGCAAGTCGACTACAACTGGGCGAAGGCCTTGTTCATGAATTACTATGCTACAGCAAGAGTGGCAAGAATGCTACATGGAGAGCAGGGTCAGTCTATGACTCCGTGCAGTTATTACAACAGCAAGACCCTACACGAAGTAGTGCAGGTGCTATGAAGATATTAGGAGAAAATGTTTCATACCTGGATTCAAACGCAAGTGATCAGCCCTTCCTTTCAAACAAAGAGTCAACATTTGGGTAGAGGCAAACGTTTTTGCCAGATGTTGCAGATGCTTTACAAAACTTGAAAATGAAGTGAAATTGTTGTGTCTTGGTGATGGTGAAGTGTTGTTTTGCAAAGATATTTGTGATGCAAGTGAAATAGATTGAATTAACAATATGGAATGAGTCAATGACCAACGAAATGTTTTGTGATTCTTGCAGGAGGACGGTGTATGCCTAAGGAAATTGGATTACCAAAGTTATGGTTTGAATACTTGTATTGATGTTTACTTGTAGTGATTGATTGTTTACTTATACTTGTATTGATGTTTACTTGTAGTGATTGATTGTTTACTTATACGTGTATTGATGTTTACTTGTAGTGATTGATTGTTTACTTAAATTGATGTTTAGATTAATGGTTAATATAAACATAAAACAAAAAGATGAGGGAGTGTGGTAGAATAAATCTTTATACTATGTAACTAGTTATGAGATTGGTAGATCTCAATTGTGGTAGAATAAATCTTTATACTATGTAACTAGTTATGAGATTGGTGAGTGAACCAACAGGTGGTCGTAAGAATGTTAGGAATGTATCTCACTCTGTTAAAGCTGGGAGTCCATTGTCCACCTCCTGTACAGCCCTGGGCTAGAGCACCCTCCTACTGTGTAAATGGAACTCACAGCAGGAGGGGAGCGAGTTGGTGCCAGCAGGGCGATTGTGGATGACCAAGGAGCTTTAGCGCACGGAGGATTAACATTCAGCGGACAGGGGATTAACTCGAGTTTGTCCATATAAACCAGAGCAAACGTTGAGTCAGGACACTTGTCTTCAGAAGCCCTGCCCGACGGAATGAACGAATACCAACGAGAAGCAGCGCCAGGAGATCACCGGCGAACAAGATGTACCAACGACTTCAATAACTAGATTCGTTATAGTGTTGTAGTACCTAGTATATTGAAACAAGTGAATTAGGAGTTAATAAAGTCTGGATCTTTGTAAACCTGTTTTCCGGTCATTGGTCTTGAGTCCCAAACCACTTCCACGACACCAGCCAAATCATTCCCCAATAGGAAACTAACAACCTCGATGGGGAGAGTGGGGACTATCCCTATAATCACTGGACCTTTAACCAAATCAGACTTCAGGTTCACCCTATGTAAGGGGACAGGGGACATAAGTACCTGCAATGCCCTGGATTAATGCACTCTCCTTCACCAAACTACTCAAAGTCAATGGTAGAATATCAGACAACATGACTGACTGGGCTGCCCCAGTATCCCTCAGAATAACAACGGACTTGGATTCACCGTCACATAGTCCGGCAGCTACGCTAAATATAGCATAACAATTGTGCATTTTGTGAGGAAAGCACCAAATTTGCCACACTAGTAGACTATCATATCATGAAAAGATCTGGATATTGGGCCATCTCAGATTCAGAGATTTGATTTTTGCAAGATTTGTAGATTTTGCTGATATGCAAGCTGAGCCAGAGACGGCCGACTCCTTCCTGCGAGCTGCCCACGTCACCCGCACAAGAAGAGCTCATCAAATCACTGCAGCGGCACTGCACATCCTGCAACACCGTGCGTATGAATGCCACTGTATGACATATGCTGATGATGCAGAAGACCTGCCTGAGTTCGAAGACTGGTGTCACCAGAGAGGAGAAGACAGTCCCAACTTTCAGTACTGGGCAACTGTGCTGGAACTAGAGATGTTGGTACTGGTCTACGTGCGTTCTCTTCGGCAGGCTTCATTCACGATGTACCTTGATGCCCTGACGGAACTGGTCCCATGGTTCTGCGGAGGCATATATATATAATTATTTATATTCTCCCCTCTTGTTAAAATGTGTTTTTCATGAAACTTGGAGAGAAACATTCCTGGGTTGGATGGGTCAGAAGGAGAATGACCTGTGGAACAGAAAAAGGTGCTCCATCACTTCAACAGATAATAAACTGTCTAAAATGGCCCTTAGAATTCTCCTTGATAGGACCCAGACTGTTCCACTGTCTGAGCCGGGAGAGTCTGTTCGGAGACTTAAATTCCATACCATATATGGAAGTGAACATTGAAAATATAAGGAAGATGAGACTTGGAGAAGGGAGTCGTCGCGCTGGCCAGGAGTGAAGGAGAAGATCTACAGATCAGAAGATTGGGCCATGCCACAACCGGCTGAACGAGGCTTCGTGAACAGTTCAGTTTGTTCCTTAGTAAAGTGATTACCTTGAGTCAGTACATTCCCCCTTCCCCTTAAAGTTTAATAAACCTATTAAACCGAACAAGTGGAGTCTTCCTTTTATCATTAAGGAGGTAGAACACTTCCTTAAGTGGTGGCCGTATGTGGTTGCAACGCTGGAGGGAGATCAGCAGCGGTTCGGACACGCCGCCAAGGTATCTTTGTGTGTCTCTTTGTGTGTCCGATACATTCTGCTAGTCTTCAGACAGTGTCTGCCAACTGAACCCGTGTGTGACCAAGAGTTGGACGCCAGAAACACATTGGTGAGTTCTTGTGGCGAAAATGTTAACTTCCAAGCGATTCTTTAAGATTTATTGTGTAAAATGTCATCTCGCCGCATTGTGTGTACATCATTTGTGAACGATTGTTTTGGTAACGCACGGACTTTGATAGACTTATTTTGGTGCCAGGAAATGCGATTTTACATAGCAATGGCAATCGTGCTCAATAATTTATTCGCGGCACGTATCGTGACGTCACTCTGTAATGCTCGAACAGGGACGCACATGTGAGTTAAACCATGGGTATACGCTAAGAACACGTATACGTACATGGTATGTGCAGGTATGTGACACAGGTCAGTGCAGGCAGCACGACTCACCACAGGTAACACACGTGAATCATCGCTCTGCGGTTCATTTGACGCAGACGGGATATTTTGTGCAATGACATTATACATATACGTACGCACGTACACGGGCGAGCGGGGACATGACATGTACACTTCGTGCATGCACTCCATATATATATATGTACCTTACTGGTACATAGCACGCACAGCAAAGCAAGACATGTTCTGCCGCTTCGCTGCACACCTAAATACACATAGATATTCTTTTTTTTCAGTTTCTCAGCTTTGAGATGGCTCGCTCGGTAAATGCGGAGGACATTGATATTTTTGGCTCGGTTCGCATCTCGTCAGCGAGTATAATTAATTTTATTAATTTTAAAACGGCATCGATCGATTTTTTCGGACCTGTCTGCACGAACTTCGGCTTGAATTAAATTTTGGATGACACGATTCCAGTCCCTTTCCGCCCGTTCAATTAACACCCAGTGGGTTGATTTATTACCTTCGCAAAAGCGGAAGGTTATGTTTTGATCGCTGTGTATTTATTTGTATGTCTGTGTGTGTGTGTGTATGTTAATCGCATAACTCAAAAAGTATTCAACCGAATTGCATGAAATTTGGTGGGATGATTGGTTATTATACGGGACACATTTGATTAGATTTTGGGAGCAATCGGGTCAAAGGTCAAGGTCAAGGTCACGAAAAGGTCAAAATCGTATTTTTGTTGTTCTGTTCCCTACACTCCCATGCCAAGTACAGAACAGTAGCTGCGGCGAAGGTATGCGCTCTACCGAGTGCCCGTTCTAGTTTATTATATTATTGATGACAGAGCCTTTCCCAAGTTAGTTCACAATCCTGGCGGCTGTGTTTATTATTGTGGACATATCGTTCGTTTTATGCTACGTCCCGCTGTTCATTCATATAATACGTATAGGATCGGAAGTGTGTACACTGTGGCTCAATATACTTTGGCTTCGCTTCATCTTGTCTCTCCACCCACACCCCACCACCGCGCCTCCACCTTGACCACATGCTGACCTCCACACCTCTCCACTCCTACCCTACCCCAACCTTTATCGCCAGACACCCTAACAATCACACCACCATCACCCGTCTATTCTGATCTCCACTCCTTATTTTTTCTATAGTAAAATAAGATCATCGTGAGTTAAATTGAGGCATTCTGAAACATTTTGGACTTTTAATTTCTTTTGTCGGCAGAATGTTTATGGACGCCCAAGTTGTGTCGTATTGACTGTGTGACAGATTCGTTGCGCTCTGATCAAGGCGAAGCGGAAGGACCAGGCAATTGGTTGTGATGTAACACACACACACACACACACACACACACACACACACACACACACACACACGCACACACACACGCGGCTGTCTTGAATTGTGAATATAAAGTCCCAAGGGAAACTGTACACGGAGATCTGACCCATTTTGTAAGCTCTTAAATGGAATATCGATTACATACAGATCCGTGAAATGGATGTCAATGTCTGAGAGATATAGAGTTTCTTCTTCTTCAAACAAGGGTGTATTGGAACTGCTGTTCGTAATATTTGCTTAACATTAAGTGTGTACCAAAATATTGTTGTGGATATGAGGATTGTGTTTTTTTTTTGTGTTTTTTGATTATTAGTGCTTTATTCTGGACCCTCCTTACTCCAGTTATGTATAAAGGTCAAAGGGCGTCCCATAATTAGGTCATAAACAATCACGTCAGCCAATCATAGATTTCCCCCTTGTTGATAGTTATATCTTTATTATGTGTATTAGGGTAAGGCCTTGTCTTCCATTAAGATGACACTCCATTGCACCAAGTGAAAGAAGCTAGATCCCCTTTCATTCCCATTCCCAAAATCTCCATTTCCAGCTACATCCCCTCCAAGTCTCCATTGCAAACCACACTGGGCAGTTTGCCAGGTTTGTTACAGCGGTGGGTTGCTGATTTCGCCCCAAAGCCGCCATTAAGCATGTGCTCAGCTCGGGGAAGAAGGGCATGCCCACCCATCGTCATCAAGGGTGGAGTCAGAGGGCCTGTGCCCACCAACCAGGGCCGAAGCGAGCTCACCGGGGGGCACCTGAAGGCCGGCGGCTTCATCGCCGGAGGCCCGGAGGCGCTATAAAAAGCGTGCGCGCAAGAGCCGAGGAGTAGTTGGACAGGGAGACGTGGAAGTTGTTGAGTGGAGTTGTTGAGTGGAGTTGTTGAGTGGAGTTGTTGAGTGGATGTGGTTGAGTTGAGTGGTTGGACCAGATGAGCTTTTACAGAAGTGGTTGGACCAGATGAGCTTTGACAAGACGAGAGAGACGAGTCCTGAAAAGAGCACGCGACGTCCACACAGCCACAGCAGCAACAGCAGCAGCTTGGGGCCTGGACGGCAGTTTTGAGCAGGGCCGCGAAGGAACGGCGGCTGCGAAACGCGCCGATCGTGCTGCAGGACCCGTTGGACCTTCCTCTCCCCCCAGCCATCCACCTCCTGCCTTTCCATCCTTTTGTGTATGTGAGTTTGTTCTGTGTGTCTTGTCCCTGGGTATTAATTAAGTTTGTATAAGCTAGCGTTGCACTGTGTCTCTGAATTCTTCTGTAAATTATTTTCTTATCTTTCCTTCTCCTTGGTTACTTTTGGTTGTATATAGTAAATAAATTATATTTGTATTCCTTACCCTTTGTCTTTCTTCTTCTTCACATCCTTCGCTTTAGTCTTTTCCCCATTGAATATCTGTGGCGCGATTTTGGCCAACGTTCAGAAATCGGGTTAGTCGGGGTAACTGTTCAGCTGCGGTGCCATCCGCTCGGCAAACCAACATCTTATCCGCGGTCCGTAACAATTGGTAGTCAGGAGTTGGGATTCGAACCTGGGACTAAATTTATTTAGCCCAAATTTTGGGACACCAATTGTGTTATTGGCAGTAACAATTGGTGTCAGGAGCGGGGTCGGACCCGAAGTGTGCTTAACGCGCTCAAAATTATGAGCTGCTGAAATTTGATTTGTTTTAAAGAAAAACCCGAATTTTGAAATCGCGCCATGGCTAGTCAAGGCGATCGGATGCCGGTGGGGGAACTAGAAGAGGGGTTAGGAGTAACCCAGGATCAGAGGGAGGAGAGCAATGAGGAGGTGGTTGAGGAGGTGTCAGGCGCACAAAATGGCGCCCTCGCGCACGTGGTTGAAGAGGCACAAAATGGCGGCGCTGCGGCAGCCGAGACCGCAGCGCTGGGGAAATTGGACCTCTTCGCGGCGCAGATGATGGGGTATATGAAAAAAATGGGTGAGCGATTGGGAAACCAAATTAAAGAAATAACTGAGGAAATGGCGAGGGACAGAGTCGCATATGAGGTAAGGGAAGCGGAGAGGGACAGAGACCGCAGGTTGGGCGAAAAGGCCCCAGGGGTGCACGACGAGGTAAAGCGGGGTGAGAAGCGCTGGTTGGGCGAAGTGGAGAAAAGCGCGGGTAAAATGACGGAGGTAGAAATCGCGACCCGGGGTATGGGGCAGCCGGCGACCGCTGAAGTAGAGGGAATTTTAATAAAGCCAACGGTCGAAAAAGCAAAAGTAGCGGGTATAGTTAAATTTGAAGAGACGACGGAGGTAACCCAGGAATTGCAGGAAGAAATGGATTATGCACAAAGTCCCTGCTCACATCACGATGCTGTGCTTAACCCAAATGGAAGTTTGCAGGTGCGCGTGGAGAAAAGGATCCCCCAGGTGAGTCGTGCTGTGTATTGTGCGGGGAGATTTTGCAGGAGGATGTTTGATGACAAGAGAATTGTCGCGCGATTGGGATCGAGGAAGCACCCGGGCGTTGGTGAAGGGTCGCGTGTGGAAAAAAAAGTGTGCGTCAAAGAGTGAGCATGTTATAAAGTGTGGGAGTGATACCGAGTGCGAGCGAGAATGCACGTCGGGGTGTACGGAGCGTGACACAGGGAGTGAGAGCAATACGGAGTGTACGTGCGAGGGTGAGAGTGACACGGAGCGTGAGTTGGTTGTGGCAGGTGAGAGAGGATGTACACCTGGAATGGAAGGATGCACACCTGTAATGGTAGAGCGTGTGTGGGAATGCACACTGGAATTGGTAGTGAGGCACGTGGTTGGGTGTGCAAGTGAGAGCACACCTGTGGTGGTCACAGAGGAGGTGACCGAGGAGGGGGCGCGAAGAGGTGTGTTGGTGAGGTGCGCGAACGACGAGTGTGTGCAAAGGTGTGCGGTGGTCAGGTGTGTGACCAAGTCGGTAAGCGGATTTTGAGTGTACCTGGGTGTGTCAGGGAAGGTGCAATGACCAAGAGCATGGAGACGGCTGGATGTGTGAGCAAGGAAAGGGCTGCGGGGTGTGAGCATGCAGGTGAAGCATCGACGGTAACCGGGTTAGCGGTTAGAGCGACATATAGCCGAATCGGGCCCTCGGTGCGTGCCGGGCAGCTTCGCGGGCCGCGAGGACCAGCGGGGATCCGAACCACGGCGGTTTCGAAAGAACCGCCGTACCCGATCCACGCTGGGCCTCGCTTTGAACGGCCGCGTCCGTGCTCCACTAGGCGGAGCGGGCAGCCCGATAGGAAGGGTCATCATGGCAACCCCTTTTTGTTGAGGCGTTCCGGCAGGTCGAGATCGGGCCATTGGACGGCTCTGTGCCGAGATGGTGCGTGGGATCTCGGCCCGGGTAAGCGTCCTTCCCTGCACCGAGTGCCGGACGCATCCAACCGCCGGCACCAAAGAACCCGCATTCATTGCTCGGCTTTACGAAGCCGAGCTTTGGAGACGAATTGGTGCACCGAGAGGCACTAGTGAGTAGACTGATGATGAGGATAGTGTTTTGGCCCCGAAATTAAAAAAACAAAATTTGATGATTGGCAAAGGATTGGCAGAGTGATGATTGGTAATGGTAAAGTGATTGGCAAATTTTTGATTGGTTGAAATTTGATGTGCAAAATTGGTAGTGGAAGATGCCCGATGTGGTGGGATGGCAACTCTGCCATCTCTCACAAAGGGGGCAAAGGAGCACTAGTGTTATGGGGTTTATGGCAGTGAAAACTAGCCCAGGAGGGTTTGGATAATGTGTAGGGACCTAGAGATTGACAATAGGTAATGGTAAGGTTAGGTAGCTACATTGGACAGGTAGCTGGGGACATGGAGAGGGTAGTTTGGATGATAATGACGTGGTATGTGCTTAGTTTAAAGGGAAGACGGGGAGCACTACGTTAGCAGGGCAACAGGTAGTTTAGATGATGCCGTGTGAGTGTTGGAGGTGTATTTAGAAGTGTATTGTGAAAAGTGTGTGAGGAACAGGTGTGATTGCACAGGTGTGCAACTGGACAGGTGGGTGGAGCAGTGTATGAGGGAGTGATAGTGATGTGTATTGTGCTGACCAAATGGTCCAGGGAGGAAGGAGGGTGCAGGTGGCACCAGGTAAGATTGCACAGGTGTGCAACTACAGGTGAATGGAGAATGGTTGTATGGAATAAATGGTATGGAATATATGGAGTATTGGAATGGATGGTCGTGGAGTGAGTATGGTGGAAATTGTGGAGTGGAGTGGATGGTGCGAAGGTGTGAATGGGGGAAGAGTGGACCCCCATCACGAATACCCGGGGCGGGTAGTGTAAGTGTTAGGTAGAGGGTACAGGTAAATTGTGGTTGGATATTGGCATCTGTGGTGCGGGGTGAAAGAATGGTATTTGGATGGGTGCATTAGTGTTGTGGAAATGGCTGGGCGTGTAGCCTTTTAGTGTGTGTAGTTGGTTTGAGCACTCCACCACTGTGAGGATGTCGGCCAGGTGAGGCCGCAGGTGGGCTCTGGGAGCCGGTAGAGTTGTTGTGGATGGGGCCCGAGGATCCGGAGGACGGACCCGGATAGCCCAGTGCCAGAGGGCACCGAGGGGTGACAGAGCCAGGAGGGGCCTTCCCCAATTAGATAGGTTAGGGTGAGGAGCCAGGTAAGCTCGTGTGGCAACTGCAGTGGTGGAGGTGTGCAGGTTGGTAGACCTGCTGGGAGAGCTACACGCCCCAGTCCTGAAATTGTGCAAGGGCACAGGGAGATGAATCGGGGGAGTGAGACCCCAAATTGAGAAGCACCACAGTTTGGTCAATGGGAATTGGTTTTTAGAACCCATAGTGTAAGTTGACCAATGGATTGGCAGAGAAAGACCCCGGGTAGTGTAAAGTGTGTTAATGTCATTTAGAAAGTAGTTAGGATGAAAATCTCCTCGCACCATCTACATCCACTCACCTGGGATGACGTTCCTCCACACCATGCCAGGTTGTTTTATTATTTTTGATGCAAATGTTTGGAATGTGAGACGCATCATGACGTGGGTGTGACATTGTGCTGATGTTCCATCTCTGCCTCCTTATGAGGATTGATGATGAATTGGGTGATGGCAAATTTTGGTGAGAGGGATTGTGGAGACGAATTTGGTATAGAAGAAATATGGGGAAGACGTGACAGTAGTGACGAATTTGTAAAGGTGTAGGTTGTTGTACATATGGGGTAAGGGCAAGGGTAGTGTAGGTGACGGGGGGGGTGGGGGGGGGGGGGGTGACGTACGGTAGGGATGAGCTTTCTCACTTTGCTCTGTGTACGCACTTCACCTTGCATTGCCTTATTGATGTGTACCCTTGAGACCTTACCCCTCAGTCATCTGTCTTTCCCCCCTTTGTCTCCCACATGAGGACCTGTGCGCCACTGGGCGCCGAGGGGAGTGTGCGTGAGTCCGCCATTGTGCGCCCGGAACTCCCAGAACCAGCTGTCTGCATCGATGCACCACATTATGGACCACACATCTGTGGCTGAGCACCACTTATGGACCCCATGGGTTGGGGCAAGGCCCCTCTGCTGGAACCGGCCATGAAAGCCCGAAATCTTGCTGGCGGACCTTGGCCACAGGGCACCGATGCCCCACAGGTGAACCACACTAGTCGGCCCCTGTGGGCCATAAATAAATAAAAATGGACACGTTGGGTGCATTTCATTTTATGTTCAAATAGGCCGCTAGTAAGAAAATGAAAGAAAATGACAACATCTGGAAGAAAGCAAATAGCCAGCAGAGGGAGCCGAAGAGCAAGAGACCACCTGCAGGGTTAGGGGTTGTTGTTTTTATTTTTATTATTGAACAATGGTGACTGTGCACCGATTGGTGCTTGAGGGTGTGTTGGTGCATTTTGGGTGCTTTCATGGTGCATTGATGCAGAGCAGACTGTCTCTCCCCCCCCAAAAGAACAATCACAGGTCCTGGGTTGCGTATTGTAAATAAAGTAGAGCCATTGTAAATAATGCTCCCCACCGTCAATGTATAGTTTGAAGACCATTCCGCAATTCGGTTAGCTGTGGGTGTGAATCTGTTAGGCAGGGTGCAATGGAGCAGCGGGACATATTTATTTATGTTTTAAAACTGTCGCACTCAGGGTCAGGATAAAAGTAGAGGGAACTACACCTACGTGTCACACTAAGTTAAAGTTATAGGCCCGGGCCGTGCCTAAGAGGAGGAGGGTGCAGTGTTGTGGATATGAGGATTGTGTTTTTTTTATTGTGTTTTTTTTATTATTAGTGCTTTATTCTGGACCCTCCTTACTCCAGTTATGTATAAAGGTCAAAGGGCGTCCCATAATTAGGTCATAAACAATCACGTCAGCCAATCATAGATTTCCCCCTTGTTGTTAGTTATATCTTTATTATGTGTATTAGGGTAAGGCCTTGTCTTCCATTAAGATGACACTCCATTGCACCAAGTGAAACAAGCTAGATCCCCTTTCATTCCCATTCCCAAAATCTCCATTTCCAGCTACATCTCCTCCAAGTCTCCATTGCAAACCGCACTGGGCAGTTTGCCAGGTTTGTTACAGCGGTGGGTTGCTGATTTCACCCCAAAGCCGCCATTAAGCATGTGCTCAGCTCGGGGAAGAAGGGCGTGCCCACCCATCGTCATCAAGGGTGGAGTCAGAGGGCCTGTGCCCACCAACCAGGGCCGAAGCGAGCTCACCGGGGGGCGGGTCCTGAAGGCCTGCGGCTTGATCGCCGGAGGCGCTATTAAAAGCGCGCGCGTAAGAGCCGAGGAGTAGTTGGACAGGGAGACGTGGAAGTTGTTGAGTGGAGTTGTTGAGTGGACGTGGTTGAGTTGAGTGGTTGGACCAGATGAGCTTTTACAGAAGTGGTGGGACCAGATGAGCTTTTACAGAAGTGGTTGGACCAGATGAGCTTTGACAAGACGAGAGAGACGAGTCCTGAAAAGAGCACGCGACGTCCACACAGCCACAGCAGCAACAGCAGCAGCTTGGGGCCTGGACGGCAGTTTTGAGCAGGGCCGCGAAGGAACGGCGGCTGCGAAACGCGCCGATCGTGCTGCAGGACCCGTTGGACCTTCCTCTCCCTCCAGCCATCCACCTCCTGCCTTTCCATCCTTTTGTGTATGTGAGTTTGTTCTGTGTGTCTTGTCCCTGGGTATTAATTAAGTTTGTATAAGCTAGCATTGCACTGTGTCTCTGAATTCTTCTGTAAATTATTTTCTTATCTTTCCTTCTCCTTGGTTACTTTTGGTTGTATATAGTAAATAAATTATATTTGTATTCCTTACCCTTTGTCTTTCTTCTTCTTCACATCCTTCGCTTTAGTCTTTTCCCCATTGAATATCTGTGGTGCGATTTTGGCCAACGTTCAGAAATCGGGTTAGTCGGGGTAACTGTTCAGCCGCGGTGCCATCCGCTCGGCAAACCAACATCTTATCCGCGGTCCGTATCAATATGTTTGTCCTTCTTAAGAGTTCTTATTTTGTTGTTTTTGACATCTCATTGAGGAGTGGGGTTGCAACCTTTTTCGGAGACTGTAAATACCATTTAGTTCTTATTAAACTCCTAATATTTGCAGGAACGTACATTACCAAACCAAAGTACTTGGTGCGATATCATTATTGGGCAGACCATGTTGCAATTCCGACTGCATGGGACGGGGCTGGCATCGAGTTTAAAAGGGGAGGAGTGTGTGGATTGGGTTCGGGTCTCGCAACAGGGCGGGGTGTGGACGCCTGTGGACAAAGGGGCACGTTCGCGGTGTGAAAAGTCCTGCAGAGCGAACGTGCGATACAAGTGTGTTAGACAGGTGTGCGAGACAGGTGTGTTTTAACAAATTAATAAATGGTCACGTGAGGCAGAGATGCAAATTAACTCAAACAAAGATCAGTGGAGTATAGAATGTGGACTGTTAATCGGATGACCGGAGGTTCGAACGACAAGGTGCAGCTGTGCCGCCGATTCAGTGCCCCTTTTATGTTGAGGCCGGGGGTGCATAGAATGTGGTCGTTCGAATGAATACATTTAAATCTGTGTCATGTTTATTATTTGCATAAAATATGGAGAAAATAAATAACTCCATCACTTCATTTTTCCTTCTCTCTTTTTCTCCTGCTTTTCCCCTATCTCACTTTCATCAATCCTTCCCCCTTCTATTCATATCCCACCTTTCATCTCCCCTCATACCCATCTTTCCCCCTCCTCTCTCCCCTTAATTTTTTGCTTTCTCCCTCCTATCTCTCCCTCTCTGTCTGCCCCCTCTCCCCTTCTCAATCTCTCTGTCTCCCTTTATCTCTCTCTTCATTTCTCACTTGAACTCACTTGGGTTGAGGCTCATATGAGAGCGAATTAAATGAATTTTGGAGTGAGTCATTCGAGGAAGCAAATGCTTCCATGGAGCAAATAATCGCCAGTGTTGTTGTTGTTACTCATTTTTTTTCTTCTTCTTCTTCTAATCTCCCTGCATTACCTGTCCCGCCCTCCCCTTCCCCCCACCCTCCTTCTGTCAGCTCCCCCTCCCCTCAAACCCTTATTGCAGCTTGTCCCAGCTTGTCTCTGCCTTGTCTTTGTACCCTCATCCACCCCTTATTCTTCCCACCCCGTCTTCTGCCCCCCTCCCCTCACTCCTCTGTGCCCCCCCTCACTCCTTCCCTTCATTCATTCCTTTAATTCATTTCATTCATTTGTGCTTCATTCATTCTCCCCCAACCACCCTCCCGCTCCCTTCCACCACCTCCCCGCTCTGTCACATGATGTTTTCACCTGTAATTCTTCCTATAGTTAAATCTCGATCAGAAAATACATTTTAAGGAAAATATGATATTTTCATCTTTTCGGTGGCCATCTTGGATGACAGCTCAGATTCGTCCAATTATCATACAAAATGATGAGAGGCGATCCCATATTACTGGGATGTAGGATCTATGAAGAACAATCATTGAATGTCCATTTGAAAATGTATTTTGGATTCGAATTATCAAAGACACATAAATCAGGATTGTGATTTTTTGCCAGGATTTTTCTCAGTGATTTTACGATGGCTGTGTTAAAACTGACCGACATGCTTGTGATTTTACACACTTGCACAGGTGATGTTGCACCTGTGAGGGAAGGGTTTTTGTCATTCATATCAACAAATGTAGAGAAAATCAAAATTGTTCTGTGCAGACAGACAATCATATGGGTTTAAATGTAATATCCTCTTTTGATGGAGGTCATAGGATGAGTGGGAAGCATTCCCGCTTCTTGGAGGGCCCCCAATAAGCGGGATTTTGTTTCCCACTTGTAAAATGGGGAATCAGGCTGTATTGAGCTGAATGGTGTTTTATTAAATTTTATTCGGATTAAAATTGGCAGATTTTCCATTGGATGGGAAAACGGATTAGAATGGACAAATATTTTTATCGGTTAAACCTTTTGGCTGACCTTTTTGAGTTAATTTTCAAAATTGAAGTTGGACCAAATTGGAAAAAGGGATTATGCTTGTTTGTCTTGTCTTGTTTGTCTTTTAAATTGGTTTAAAAGTGAATTCTTAAAAAGGGAGCATTGACATCCTTAAATTTAAATCAGAAGATTGTGATGATTTTGAGGGTGATGATTGTGATTTTGTTCATCTTATTTTTTACTTCCTTTTTTTTTTCTTTTTTTTAAATTTTTTAATTTTTTTTTGTTCATTTTTTTTTCTCTCATTTTTTTCTCTTTCATTTTTTTTTCATTTTATGATTTGAATGACAGTCCTCACTTCCTCACTCCTCAGTCCTTTATCCTCACTTCTCTTTTCTTTTGCCCCCTCTCCCTCAAATCATGGCCCTAAAGTGCTAAAGAAATGAGGGCGATGATACGACAGTTGAAATGTTAAATGTCACTTAATGAGTGTAAATGGTTCGCACAGACAGTCCAAGGCAGGGGACAACATTAACACAAAATCTCTGGAAGCCTTGTAAGGGAAATATAAGATATAAAACACTAAAGTAATGAGTGCGACCAATAATACACAGTTATCTTTAGGATAAAAAAAATGAGTGTCATATTTCGCATAGTATTAACACCCCTCATTGTGGCTTGTTCCAATGGCAAGCTCTCATTTTAATTCTCCTCTTTTTTTTATTTTTCAATAAAGATTGATTTTAAAATGATTTGTTTCTTCTTCTTCTTTATTTTGAAATGCTTATACAGGAAATGTTTGTTCTGTTGAACGGAAGAAATGTTTATTGTATTATATATATGTGGTAGGTGGGCAACACCACAAGGCATACCTCTTTTTAAGGTGTGCAGAAACCCTGGAACATTTCAGCAATCAATACGATACTGAAATGGTGTATTAAACGTCATAGGTGGGCAACACCACAAAGCATACCTTTTTAAGGTGTGCAGAAACCCTGGAACATTTCAGACATCATGACGATTTTTCATGTCAACTGAAATGGTGTAATATTGTAATTTGGTCGACCTGGTGCATTTTTGTTTGTTGATTATATTTTACGATTTTTTGGTACGACCAAACGGCAGGCGAATAGACGCGATTTTTTTTTTTTAAACGATTATTCGATATTGCTATGACTTCTTGTCAATAGGTATATTAAGGGGTCAGGAGGTAGCCTTTTGCTAAATGTAGTTTTATTTTTATTGTTGATTATACCACATGGATGTGGTGATAAAGGAAATGTATGGGTTTTTTTCAAATGGATGGTTATGAAATGACTATGATTATGATAGTGATGATAATTATGATAATGATTTTAAGATCATGATGTTATGATTGATATTGGGACATTTTCTCAGTGACCTGTCTCATACCTGTTTGATTGATCTTGGCTGACTATTTCACAAATGGAGGGTTGGGTTGCCTTCAGTGGTTGCTAAACTTGAATTTGTGATATAATGACCAGACAAGATTGAAAAATATGTCAGATATGATCCAGAGGCAGAACGGTGATTTGTCAATTGACAAAAGGTATAGGTCAAAGGTGACGACCAATGATCATATATCTCCATCAATGGAGGGAACTGTTCTGGCAACATTGGGGAACGGCTTATGTATAGAGTTATCTGATTGATTAATGAGATTTATTGTTGAATATTGATGAATTGATTTCATTGAATACATTGATTGATTGATTGATGAAGGTGAAGTCTCTGGAAAGAAGTTTTGAGATATTTGTGAGACATTAATGTGAAGACAACCTTGAAAAAGGGCAAGGTGGTGAGTTTATATAGTTATATTATATATATGTGGTTATTTTCTGTTTGATTCCCCCTCAACAGAACGGCAGACCTGCTGACCCATTTTTGCTGATCCATTTGACCCAACTACAACACCGATCAGTGCGATTGGGGTGTGGGAAAGCCACAGGACAGGGAGACTCTCTGGCAATCACTTGAAGTCATCAATTGCAAAGGTGGAGAGATACTTCCTGGGAGACTACAGAGTCGAGCTTATAGGAAATAAGCTAGGAAATCGTGCATTCAACATTACTCGGTATAAGGTGGAACAAATTTCAGCGATTTTTGCAGTACACATAGTCGATAGTGGGTGCAGGTGTAATCTAAAGTGTAGTCTTGGTAGTTATCTGGTACATTGAGTGCATATAGAGTGTTACTCACACACAGGTGAAATGGGGAGTGGAGTCAGCAAGGAGAAGCAAGGTCAATTGGACTTGTCCCACAGAGGTGCTCGTATCAACTACATGCATCAGCGATATGGTGCAGTCACTTAAAGATGTGGAATCCTGGCATGAATGGACGAAAGGACGAAAACAGGAATTCCCCATGGATGGCACTTTTGACAGGAACACATTGGAAACACTCAGAGAAGAAATAGAAGCACGAGGGAGACAGAAGTTGGAAGTGGATTGGAAACCATTCTATTACTGGGACGTTGAGTCTAGGGAGAGGGAGACCAGAACAAAGATGGGGGGTTTGAAAAAGGAGGTGAAGCAGATACAACACAGGTTGAGCAAGGCATTGCAGAGTAGTATGCCATCAATTAAAACAGATCCACTTCAATTCACGGAGGAGCTGCGATTGATTGTGGAAACTCAGTTGCCCACTGCAAGAGACATGGAAATACTTTTGAAGTGGTTGATTCCCAATACCACCACTTTTAGGGACTTAATGCGTGAGGCAAACTGGGTCAATGCGACAGATGGACAGTTGGACATGCCCACGGTTGGACATGCCACAAAGACAGTACAGATGAATAGATTGATAGAGGCCATACAAAAATTGCCACCTGTGACGGATTGGAACAAAGTGGTTACATGCAAGCAGAAATCAGGCGAAGATGCTAGCGATTATTTGGACAGATTGCGAGATGTTTTCCGACTATATTCGGGGATAGACCGGGCACAAATCGACAATGCCTTAAAACCTTTTTTATTAATGGTTTGTTGCCAAAATTGAAGAGTGAAGTGGAAAGACAGTGTATTGCTTGGGAAGGCAAGCAAATGCAGGAAATATTGAATTTTGCTTTGCATCATCAGCGAATTCAGGCCAGGAACAGTGTTGTAAATGCCGGAAAAAATTGATGCAATTACAGACACAAGCCCTGATGACTACGAATCAACGCAATAGGTTTTCTGGGCAACAACGCAATAATGCAGCAGGAGATAACCGGAGATTGGAGTGGCAACCCAGAGATCCAGAGATGCAGCCCAGAAATACAAGTGCACAGGTGGACAGACCAGGAAATGACAGAAACCGGTGTTTCAATTGTGGAGAAATGGGACATTGGAAAAGAAGATGTCCGTATGTCAACAAAACACGATTTCGCAAGGGAGAACCAAGATTAAGGGTACCAGTGCTTACAGGTACCTCAAATAACGATTAGGCCTTCATTGCTGCAGGTTCCGAATGACGACTGGCCCCAACAGATTAAATCATTAAACCAACATGAATAACTGTGGATGCTTCTTGTGTCTGAAAAGTCTGAAAAGTTTTCGGAGCAGGAATGACTTTTACTTTTTGCTTGTTAGCGAATTAATAATTAATTGATCAGATGCCAAAACTGGATATTTTTGGAACATGAATTAAAAGATCCAGAATTAGAGTTCCTTCTGGAAGCTTCATATTTGCCAATTATAAATGTGGTTTTAGGGAGCATTTTGGGCAAAACAATTTTTTCTAAAAGAGTGGAACATTGCTTTGCAAATTTTTGGGACGCCAAGTGACAAGCTTCACATGATTATAACGTGCGCATTTTGGACTATTCTTTTGTATGATTGCTAGGTCAGTGATCGACTGACATGCAAATGGATGTATTGTCAAATTTGGATACATTATTGTGGGAACCAAAGGGTAATTTCAATATGACATTATAGGGGTTTTCTGGAAATACACTTTTTGACTATTTGTGTAATTAGCGCTAAACATTAACGGACAAATTTTACGAAATAAAAGATAAAATTGACACATTCTTTGATCTGTTAACGATGGTTCCAACGCAAACAAATATACATACTATTTGGGTTTGTGTACGTTTGTGTGTTAATGTGTGTGTTTTTGTTTTTGTGTGTCAATCTTACAAGGTCTTGCAACCGACAATGTACTTGTCTGGAGATTGATAGTTTCGTGTGGATGGGATTTATGAGCTTCGTAACAAAATGAGGGAGTACAAAATTAGCCAAATTTAAAAGAGGTCTTATACTGACTTCCCAGAGTACTCTGCTCATGGATTTTGACATATATAAACTGGACTTTTATCAGCATATAAATTGTGCTGTAAGTATGGATATGTCTTAGGCATAGATGATATGGGCAGATAGTAAAGACAATTTTGCTGAATTAAAATATTGTAAGTTTTACAACGGAATGCATTGTGCATCTTAAAAACCAAGGGGCAGACATGAACGCGCTGTTACGTTATTTAAACTCAGAACGCGATGTTACGTGTACCTGCAACATATTTTGTTAATCTGGCACACCTATATTGGCATACAGGTGTTAGTAGTATTCACTAGGCGCATGACATGGATAAGCAACAGTTAAGGGGGCATAAAACCACTTATTTGGATATTTTCTACAAAAATAGGGGTTTCAATTAGTGGTTGATGTACACATGGGATTTATCAAATTAAGTTATGGAGTGTAAACAAAGTTACTGGTAAACAGAAGGGGAATGAATAGTAAATAAATTCGTCAATGCTGGGTAGATTAAATGAGATATTACAAAGACTTATAAGAGCTATTGTTCTTCCTTATAGCAGTAGGGGAGAAAATTAGATCTGTTTATAAAATAAATTTGTTGACCCTTTGAAGTTAATTCTTTGAATTGATTGTTTCACTAGTATTTTGAGTTCAAATTGGAAATGTTATGGTAGAGCTTTGGTTAAAACCTTCGGTTGCGGTATTTTGGAACGGATTGACAGACCATAGGAAGTTGATGAGAATAGAAACAAATATGGACCCCGGGAGATAGGGGGATCAGGGTAAGGCAAATAATCAGATTTATGTTACATATTAAGGGGTTTTCTTTATTCACCTTTTAGGAAGCTCATTAGTTTGGCATATAATGTTGAATGTCATTGACATTTAATTATGTTGTAGGTATGAACATATACAAGGGGTAGCTTACATGTTTTACAGATGGATACAGGTGGGACAAAGGGAAAGACCTTATCAAGACAAGGCGACAAATCAGGGGAAAACAAAGACTTCTACTTCGGATACTCCTTGAAAATGGTGATATTCATCCGAGGAATGAGTTCTCTAGTAGTGGGGACTCTGTGTTGCATGCATTACTTCGGGGTAATGAGAGAACAAAACGCAACATTGGTGGCCGACATACAGATATATGATTATGCAGTACGACATAAACGAAGGAGAAGTGTGATGGAAGATAGGGACACACCTTTAGAACCCGATGGATTACACGGGATTAATACTTTTTTACATTTAGCCCACACAAGGGCTGATATAGCAAATGAAAGTAATTGTTGGATATATACACAAATGCCACATTCTAGTGAGAACGGAGTACCATTGGAGGCAGTTCCTTTTGGTTGGGATGAATTATGTAGTCACTTCCCAAAGAGGTTGGTAGCAACAATACCTTATTTACCAATGGCGATGATGCTAGGGGATGTTGGTTGGGAAAAAGGGGGATATCAATGTGAGGAATTTGCAGACAGTTATAGGCCTAAATATGACAATGAAGTTATGCCCCCTTCCGTAACTATTCAACAACAAATGAAAGGGCTCCGATGTTTCGTCCGACATCGAACCAAGGAGAATAATAAGTTTATGGGAAACTCCACCTGCTACCATTATAGTTACGAATTGGGCTATATAAGATTGCTTGTCCCAGTAAGGGACACTGGCTTAAAGATGATATCTTTGTATTGGGAAGGAACTTGGATGACAGATACTACATGGACCTATAATAATACATATTTTATATGTGGACACGAGGCGTATGCGTATCTCCCACTGACATGGTCAGGATCATGCTTTCTTGTTTTTGTACTTCCACACATGCACTTGTTAACAAAGTCACCAATGCGTATCCTGCATTCTAGGCAAAAACGAACGGTTAGTATGGGAGAATGGGTTGGAATGGTAGTATTTCCATTTTATGGAACCTGGAAGGCAGGACATGAATTACGGCAAATGGCATTGGCGATAGAAACATTGGCAAATAAAACAGCTAGTGGATTGACAAAACTTACAAGTGAGCTGGCAGCAACAAGAACCATGGCATTACAAAATCGTATGGCATTAGATATGCTGTTAGCGGAAAAGGGAGGTACATGCGCAGTGATTGGTACAGATTGTTGTACATATATACCTGATAATTCGGGAGACGTTTATAACATAGCCGATACAATAAGACAAGAGGGAGCAAAATATCACGATTATGTAAAAGGGGGTGCCTTTGCATGGTTGGAAAACACATTCGGAGGAGTGGCAGCTAAGATACTCCAATACTTGTTTGTTGGACTTGTAGTTATATTGGCAATAGTTTTAGTGGTGGCTTGCTTGAAAACCTTAGTAACGGTGGGTTTGAATAAGATAACAAATAACACTATGATAGTGCATGAAGCACCACATGCAGAAATAAATGAAGCAACAAATGAGGGAATACATGTGGAACCACAGGAGGAAGACTTTTATGGCGACATAAATGTTGAGATTAAAAGACTGAATCAAGTGATGTTGCAAATGAGTACAGTAGAGCTAAGATAAGGGCATAACAAACCATTGTGAATTGTGTCCGTTTTACGAGTTAGTGAACTCATATCACCATAAGTTACACTATTAAAAGAAAAAGTGAGGAGGACTATGCTAATAATACATTATGCATAGTTTGCTGTTTGCAAGATTTGTTGGGAATTATATATTCCTGTTTGTGATTTTACTTATATACTGTTACGGTCCGCGGATTAGGATGTTATTTTACCGATCGGTGGTATTACCGCGGCCGAACAGTTGTTCCCTGACTAAAACCCGATTTACCCAAACCTTGGCCGTATTGCGCCACAGCTACTCAATCTGGAAAACTCTAAAGCGACCGAATGCAAAGAGGAAGAAGACGTACAGAAGAGTAACTGGGTTTATTATTATTCACACATATAAGCAAAAAGAAAGCAGTCACGTTTATTTACAGGGACATGAGACGCAGGTGACACAGTGAATTCCTTATACAAGCTTAATTACCTACCCAGGACAGAACAAACAAAGACGACTCACACGGGGAATTGCAGAGTGGATTGGCTGGAAGGAGGTGTGTGGCTGGAGGGGGAGGATGGCACGGAGCTGGCTGGAGCTTGATCCCGCACGGGACGTCGGGCTGGACCTCGACGGCCGCTGATGCCACCGATCCTGTCGTGTGCGTGGGATCACGGGTCGGATCACGGGTCGGATCACGGTCGGGGCCGATGCGCTGGTGGGGGGTCTGGCGTGACGGGTTCTCTCCTCTCTCTTTCTTTGTCCAACCACTCTTTCTCCAACGCAACCACTCAACGCAACCACTGACCACCCCTGACGACCAACTCAGCTCTGGTCATGGACCTCTCTTTTCAGACTCATCTCCTCATCTCAGTAAAAGCGCATCTCTCTTGGGGAACGCCCCCGCGGCGGGTTATATAGGCCCCGCCCCTCAACCTTTGCGAACCTCCCCCAAACGCTCTTCCTCCGCCCTCTCAAACCAAACCCCTCATGCTCGGTTGGTTGTTCGGGGCTGGCTCACTCCTCCCCTCTATGACGAGGTGGAGACACGCCCTTCTTCTCCGACCCTGCCTCGTGGTCAATGGCGGCAATTGGAGGGGATGTAATTGGCGATGGCAATTGAGGCCTGGCAATGACGAAAGGGGCAATGGAAGTTTTGGGAATGGGAATGAAGGGAATCTACTCTTATTTCACTCGGTGCAATGGAGTATTTAAATTAATGGGAGACACAGCCTTACCCTAAGCCACATAATAAGATATAAGCTACTGAACAAGGGTTTTATCGGGTCCTGCAATGTGGTGTTTATGGAATAACTACCGAGACGCCCTTTGACCTTTACACTACGGAGGTATTTACAAGGAATCATTACATTTTACAGAGGGTGATATTTACAACAATTTACTATACAATTCAAAAAAACACAAACCATTCTCATATCCACAACACTACACTCAACTAATAATGCATTTATTTTCTTTGAATAGTGTTAAAATAACTGCATGAGTTTAATTTTTGAATTATATGAACCTGAAAGCAATTGTGGATGTTATTCTTAGTTTAGTAGAATAAAACACATACCTGATTTGAATATTATTCGTGTGAAGCTGTTATAAGATATACATGATTAGTTAAAATATAGTGATTTCATGTTACAATGTACCCCATCTGATTCAGTCTGTGTGGCGAGCAGATATAAATGTGGCTGAGTAAAGGAAAGACCAGGTCCCATTTCAAATGGAGTGATAACGACAACTGGAAAGAAGTTCGAAAAAGAAAATTTGTCGCTAAAAATGAAGTTAATCTTGGCATACACCCTCCTTCTCAAAGAATGATGAAGACATTCTCCTTTGTAACTTGGAGATGGATGCTTACCTTCACCAAGGGAGATTTATGTGACCATTGGCCTGGATCACACTGCAACATATCAAAGAAGGGCGATCACCTACTTTTGTTTGAATGCCTCGAACATTCATCACGTCAGCAATTGCAGGGCGACGAAATTTTACCTGCAACTTCCACGGGATGTGGTGACGTGTGTTATTACTTCACCAACTTCCAGGGAGCCAGCATGGAGCTACAAGCGAACGGCTGTGCCTTTTCTTCACAACAGCTGTGCACGATTCTGCTGGGTGCTCCTGGTATGGACCATGGACAACTTGAGTACCATGGTCCCAACATCATCATTGCGGATGCATCCGGCATCCCTGTTCCACATCTTGCTGGTCAAACCAACATCACATCAATACTTGCTCCATACTCATGATGAGTGAGGAGGCAAGTTGACGACAATTGGATGAAGGCCTTGTTCAAATCTACTGTGGCTCACAGCAAAAGTGGCAAGAATGTTACATGCAAAAGCAGGGTCAGTTTGTGACTCTGCCCAGCTATCACAACAGCAGAAAATCCTACGCAAAATAGTGTCGGTGCCATGAAGATATCAGAAGAAAATGTTTCATACTTGAATTTCAAACACAAGTGATCACCCCCTTCTTTTCAATAAAAAGTCAACATTTGTGTCAAAGAAAACATATTGCCAAATGTTGCAGATGTTTTTATTTTTTTTAATGGTGAACTGAAATTATTGTGTTTTGGTAAAAGTGAAGTGTTGTATGCTTTATGCAAATGAATAATGGAAAGAAAATGTTCTGTGATCATATTCTCCCAGAATGACGGTGTATGCCTTATGTATGGGAAAATTGGATTACCAAATTTGTGGTTCGAATATTAAATAGGTTGATGTTTAGATTAATGATTAATATAAACAAAAAGAAAAAATGAGGAATTGTGGAGGCATATATATAATTATTTATATTCTCCCCTCTTGTTAAAATGTGTTTTTCATGAAACTTGGAGAGAAACATTCCTGGGTTGGATGGGTCAGAAGGAGAATGACCTGTGGAACAGAAAAAGGTGCTCCATCACTTCAACAGATAATAAACTGTCTAAAATGGCCCTTAGAATTCTCCTTGATAGGACCCAGACTGTTCCACTGTCTGAGCCGGGAGAGTCTGTTCGGAGACTTAAATTCCATACCATATATGGAAGTGAACATTGAAAATATAAGGAAGATGGGTCTTGGAGAAGGGAGTCGTCGTGCTGGCCAGGAGCGAAGGAGAAGATCTACAGATCAGAAGATTGGGCCATGCCACAACCGGCTGAATGAGGCTTCGTGAACAGTTCAGTTCGTTCCTTAGTAAAGTGATTACCTTGAGTCAGTACATTCCCCCTTCCCCTTAAAGTTTAATAAACCTATTAAACCGAACAAGTGGAGTCTTCCTTTTATCATTAAGGAGGTGGAACACTTCCTCAGTTCCATGCCTTAGACCACACACACTGTGCCAGGTGGGTCCCTGTTCACCTGAGGGACATGGTTGCACTCCCAATGAAGCACCCAGATGTAGCCAGAGAATTCAGGGCTGGCAACTTCACTGTACAGAAGACGAAGAAGGTGTTCTCTTCGATCCCAATCGAATCGAAATCTTGCAAAAATCAAATCTCTGAATCTGAGATGGCCCAATATCCAGATCTTTTCATAATATGATAGTCTACCAGTGTGCCAAATTTGGTGCTTTCCTCACAAAATGCACAATTGTTATGCTAAGTTGCCCCACTAACAGGCCACCAAGCCCTTTGGCACAAAGGTTTTATAACTGTCCAGTACAGGGAGCATGAGGGCAGCATTATCTCCAGCCTAAACGAACATGGCACGATCATTGAGGCTGACCACCTTTTTCTTTTTTTTTGGTATACAGAATCGAGGCTCGTGAAAGAGCTAACATTTATCAAACAAACAAATCAAACAAACAAGCAAGCAACCAAAGTATATAAAAAGGGGAGCGGCAGACAAGATGGGGAGAGAAGGGGAGGAAGCACACAAACACAACATTTGAGAGCAGGGACATTGGGAGATGTGTGGGAGGGAAAGGGCCTGGGGGAGGCAGGATAGGTATAAAACGCAAGGACACCAAGGACTTCCAGGAAAGAAGTTGGTATTTCAAAAAAGTGGATTTGGGATGAAATCAGCGGGGGTAGAAAAGATCAAGGTTTTGGATGGGGGAAGATAAGAGATGGTGGTGAACAGCTGTTTTAAAGACCTGGAGGGAAGAGTGGGATTGAAGAGAGTGAGGGAGTTTGTTCCTGAGGTGTGAGAAAAGAGGAATGAAGGAGTGAAGGTGAGCAGAGTCTTGATTTTGGCAGCTTAACTATAACAGGGTTGCAGGCAGATCTTGTGCGACCTGTCGGAATATTTCATACCCGAAGCAATGATGGATTCCATGACTTTGCTGATAATTGTGAGAAGGCTGATTGGTCTGTAGTTGCGAGGATCTGTTTTTGCACCTTTTTTGTGCAAAGCGGTGATGTTGGCTGATTTCCAAGCAGATGGCAGTTGACCTTGAGCAAAAGAGAGGGTGAAGAGAACAGAGAGAGGGAGTGAAAGAGTGGAAGAACAGGATTTTAGGACCCGTGGGCTAATGCCGTCAGGTCCAGTTGCAGAGTCAGACTCGAGGGTTGACAGAAACTTTTCCACCTTGTCAGGAGGAAAGGACACAGAGTCCAGGAGCAGCTGGGTACGACTGGGTATGGTGGGTACAGAGAGGGATGGGTTTGGGACACAAGATTTAGAGGCAAACACAGAGTTGAGGCATTCAGCTTTTTCACGTGCGGAGTCAGCTGTGTAGCCGTTTGAGGTAAGGGAGGGGATGGAGGGGGAACAAACACCAGAAACAGATTTGACCAGATGCCACCAGGATTTGGAAGATGGAGACAGATAAGAGAGTTCGGTCTTGAGAACGGAGAGATGTTGTTTCCTGGCTCTCCTGAGGGTGGACACACACTTGTTTCGGGCTTTGTGAAAGGAAATGAGATTTCCTTCCGTTGGATTTGCTTTCCAGGAGACTAGGGCAAGTTGTTTCTGGGCAACAGCCTCACCACAATAATCCGTGTATCATGGATGGGAGGAAGGGTATGACAACTGAAGACGAGAAGGAATAAATCTGTGCATGAGAGAGAGCAATTTACTTTGGAAGAATTCCCAGGATGAGTTGATGTCAGAGGTGGTAGAGATGGGAGACCAGTCCTGATGATTGATGGCTTCTTGAAGACCGTGCCAGTTGGCCCGAGTGAAATGCCAGACTCGTCGACGCTGAGCAGGCTCCCTGAGAATAGTCAGAGAGATGTCCACTTTAACAAGCACATGATCAGAAGAACCGATTGGAGCAGAAGAAGAGCAGCAGACATTTTCAGGGAAGTTAGTCATAACCAAGTCCAGAAGAGAAGATGCTCCGTTGACTGAGATCCGGGTTGGGAAGTTGACAGATTGTGTCAGTCCCAGTGAGTCGCAGAAGTCCTTTGCTGAGGAGCCATGGCTGGTGAGAGAGGGACCCACACCCAGCCAACTGGCATAGTGACAATTGAAATCACCACATATGAGGAAGAGAGAGTTGGGATGAGTAGATAGAAGTTGGTCCATATTATCAGACAGCGAGATGTAGATGGAGTCATCACTGTTTGGTGGACGGTACAACACACATATGAACAAGAGGTGGGAACGAAGGGGAAGCCATAGCCAGAGGTATTCCTGGGGGTGAGGTGGAGAGAGTGCAGTGCAGGGCGAGTGAGGAAGAGCGTTTTTGATAAAGATAGCAACCCCACCTCCAGGACGAGGCTCAGGTCTATCATACCGGAGGAGTGAGTAACCCGGGAGAGATACTAAGGAATCAGAGACATCATGGAGGAAAGTTTCTGAAAAGTTTCTGGAGCGACGCAGAGCTAGTGCGATGCAAGGCTGGAGCGACACAAGGCTGGTGCGACACAGAGCTGGAGCGACACAGGGCTGGTGCGACACAGGGCTGCAGCGAAACAGGGCTGGTGCGACACAGGGCTTCAGCGATACGGGGCTGGTGCGACACGGGGCTGGTGCGACACGGGGCTGCAGGGACACGGGGCTGCAGCGACACGGGGCTGCAGCGACATGGGGCTGCAGCGACACGGGGCTGCAGCGACACGGGGCTGCAGCGACATGGGGCTGCAGTGACACGGGGCTGCAGCGAGCCAGCGACACAGGGCTGCAGCGACACAGGGCTGCAGCGAAACAGGGCTGCTGCGACACAGGGCTGCAGCGACACAGGGCTGCAGCGACACAGGGCCGCAGCGACACAGGGCCGCAGCGACACAGGGCCGCAGCGACACAGGGCCGCAGCACCACAGGGCCGCAGCGACACAGGGCCGCAGCGACACAGGGCCGCAGTGACACAGGGCTGCAGCGACACAGGGCTGCAGCGACACAGGGTTGCAGCGACACAAGGCTAGTGCGACACAGGGCTGCAGCGACACAGGGCTGGTCCGACACAGGCCTGGTGTGATACAGGGCTGCAGCGATACAGGGCTGGTGCGACACAGGCCTGGTGTGATACAGGGCTGCAGCAACACACGGCTGGTGCGATACAGGGCTGCAGCGATACAGGGCTGGTGCGACACAGGGCTGCAGCGATACAGGGTTGGTGTGACACAGGGCTGCAGCGACACAGGGCTGCAGCGACACAACACTGCAGCGACACAGGTCTGGTGCGACACAGGGCTGGTGCGACACAGGGCTGGTGCGACACAGGGCTGCAGCGACACAGGGCTGGTGCAACACAGGGCTGCAGCGACACAGGTCTGCAGCGACACAGGTCTGGTGCGACACAGGTCTGGTGCGACACAGGGCTGCAGCGACACAGGGCTGCAGCGACACAGGGCTGCAGCGACACAGGGCTGCAGCGACACAGGGCTGCAGCGACACAGCGCTGGTGCGACACAGGGCTGGTGCGACACAGGGCTGGTGCGACACAGGGCTGGTGCGACACAGGGCTGGTGCGACACAGGGCTGGTGCGACACAGGGCTGGTGCGACACAGGGCTGCAGCGACACAGAGCTGCAGCGACACAGGGCTGGTGCGACACAGGGCTGGTGCGACACAGGCCTGGTGCGATACAGGGCTGCAGCGATACAGGGCTGGTGCGACACAGGCCTGGTGTGATACAGGGCTGCAGCGACACAGGGCTGCAGCGATACAGGGCTGGTGCAGCACAGGACTGCAGCGATACAGGGCTGGTGCGACACAGAGCTGCAGCGATACAGGGCTGGTGTGACACAGGGCTGCAGCGATACACGGCTGGTGCGACACAGGGCTGCAGCGATACAGGGCTGGTGTGACACAGGGCTGCAGCGATACAAGGCTGGTGTGACACAGGGCTGCGTGACACAGGGCTGCAGCGACACAGGCCTGGTGCGACACAGGGCTGGTGCGACACAGGGCTGGTGCGACACAGGGCTGGTGCGACACAGGGCTGGTGCGACACAGGGCTGGTGCGACACAGGGCTGGTGCGACACAGGGCTGGTGCGACACAGGGCTGGTGCGACACAGGGCTGGTGCGACACAGGGCTGGTGCGACACAGGGCTGGTGTGACACAGGGCTGGTGTGACACAGGGCTGGTGTGACACAGGGCTGCAGCGACACAGGGCTGGTGCAACACAGGGATGCAGCTACACAGGGCTGCAGCGACACAGGGCTGCAGCGACACAAGGGTGGTGCGACACAAGGCTGCAGCGCCAAAGGGCTGGAGCGACACAGGGCTGGAGCGACACAGGGCTGGTGTGACACAGGGCTGGCGCGACACAGGGCTGGTGCGACACAGGGCTGGTGCGACACAGGGCTGCAGCATCACAGGGCTGCAGCAACACAGGGCTGGTGCGACACAGGGCTGGTGTGACACAGGGCTGGTGCGACACAGGCCTGGTGCGACACAAGGCTGGTGCGACACAGGTCTGGTGCAACACAGGGCTGGTGCGACACAGGGCTGGTGCGACACAGGGCTGGTGCGACACAGGGCTGGTGCGACACAGGGCTGGTGTGACATAGGGCTGGTGTGACACAGGGCTGCAGCGGCACAGGGCTGGTGAGACACAGGGCTGCAGCGACACAGGGCTGCAGCGACACAGGGCTGCAGCAACACAGGGCCGGTGCGACACAGGGCCAGTGTGACACAGGGCCGGTGCGACACAGGGACGGTGCAACACAGGGGTGCGACATAGGGCTGGTGTGACACAGGGCTGCAGCGACACACGGCTGGTGCGACACATGGATGCAGCGACACAGGGCTGCAGCGACACAAGGCTGGTGCGACACAAGGCTGCAGCGACACAGGGCTGGAGTGACACAGGGCTGGTGCGATACAGGGCTACAGCGACACAGGGCTGCAGCGACACAGGCCTGGAGCGACACAGGGCTGGTGCGACACAGGGCTGGTGTGACACAGGGCTGGTGCGACACAGGGCTGCAGCGACACAGAGCTGGTGCGACACAGGGCTGCAGCGACACAGGGCTGGTGCGACACAGGGCTGGTGCGACACAGGGCTGCAGCAACACAGGGCTGGTGCGACACAGGGCTGCAGCGATACAGGGCTGGTGCGACACAGGGCTGCAGCGATACAGGGCTGCAGTGACACAGGGATGCAGCGATACAGGGCTGCAGCGACACAGGGCTGCAGCGATACAGGGCTGCAGCGACACAGGGCTGGTACGATACAGGGCTGCAGCGACACAGGGCTGCAGCGACACAGGGCTGCAGCGACACAGGCCTGGAGCGACACAGGGCTGGTGCGACACAGGGCTGGTGCGACACAGGGCTGGTGCGACACAGGGCTGCAGCGACACAGAGCTGGTGCGACACAGGGCTGCAGCGACACAGGGCTGGTGCGACACAGGGCTGCAGCGACTCAGGGCTGGTGCGACACAGGGCTGCAGCGATACAGGGCTGGTGCGACACAGGGCTGCAGCGATACAGGGCTGCAGTGACACAGGGCTGCAGCGATACAGGGCTGCTGTGACACAGGGCTGGTGCGACACAGGGCTGCAGCGATACAGGGCTGGTGCGACACAGTGCTGCATCGATACAGGGTTGCAGCGATACAGGGCTGGTGCGACACAGGGCTGCAGCGACGCAGGGCTGGTGCGACGCAGGGCTGCAGCAATACAGGGCTGCAGCGACACAGGGCTGCAGCGATACAGGGCTGGTGCGACACATGGCTGGTGCGACACAGGGCTGCAGCGATACAGGGCTGGTGCGACACAGGGCTGCAGCGATACAGGGCTGCAGCGATACAGGGCTGGTGCGACACAAGGCTGGAGCGACACAGGGCAGCATGTCACATGTTCAGCACAGAGAGAACAGGAAAGAGCAATCAAAGCCTGCAGACCCTCGCCAGGACGTGTTTTCAGTCTTTTTTTTTTAGGCTTTTGTGTTAAAACAAGCATGGCGGCCGAACCACAAGACCGATGACATCATTTATTTTTTTTCTCCACCAATTTATCCCGAGATGACACTCAAGAAAAATTCATCTTTATCAGATGAAGTTTTGTACTTGTCGAATTATGACATCATAATGGAGGCACCTATGACATCCTTAACATATTTTATTCCCTATGGAGAGTTCTTTACAATGAGCAATGTCTTAAATTTTTTCTATTCAGCACTTTCGGAGATATAGAGGTGCAACATTTTTAGGTTTTTCTAAGATGGCGGCCGAACCACGTGCCCGATGATATCATAATTAGCATTAAAAAATTCTAGAGGTGGAGATGCACATATGCTGAAAGTTTCCTGTCAATCTGACTTACAGTTGCAGAGAAAATCATATTTATTCTGTGCGGACAAACAAACAGACAGACAGACAGACATAAACTCGTGAGTGCACAAACTGCTGAGCAGGTAGTAACTGTACAGGGAAAATCGGGAGAGGGCAAAACTGGCTCATTGCATTGGTCAGAATAGCTTTCAATTTGTCAAAAGTATTTTAGCAGGATTCAGACCACACAAATTTTAATTTTTCCTCAACAAATTGGTTCGGGCCGAGGGGTACTACGAGTGAGCTGTAATGATCACAGAATTTCCTGTAGAACCCGGACATACCAAATCTCTCTTGTACTAATTTAAGAGGGCCCCGAACATCATGGCCATACACCAACTCAAATGGGCTGCAACTCATGGATTCATTTGGAAGCATCCCTTGTGGCAAACAATACAAAACAGATTCCTTTGTCCCACTCTTCTGGCTACTCCAGACAATATGCCTTCAACATAGTTTTCATGGTCGGGTGGTATCTCTCAAGGTCTCCCTGGGACTGGGCGTGGCAGGCCGAGGATTTTAACTGCCCAATTCCGAGCTGGTGCGTGATTTCTCAAAATAGACCAGACCTAAAATTTGAACCTTGGTCAGACCTTCTTTGCACCTTCACCTTCTTTGGCAAACCATACCTGTTGAAAATCTACAGACTTGGCATTTAAGATGGAATGTTTTTTTTGTGGGGGTGAACTTACTTTTCAAGATGACTTAGAACCAAAAGTTCATTGGAATTATGTTGAAATTATTCTAGATTTTGTTAATGTGACCTTTAAAAGAAACAAAAACCACATTTGACATTTCGAAGCAAATAAATTGATCCTTGAAAGTGATGTAAACTGATATCAAACTCAATTCACGGACAGTACTGTGTTAAACTTCTGTACGTTTTCCAGAAGTATCTCTTTATTTTGCACATTAGCCAAATTTTTTTTCAACAAAAACAAAAGCTAAATTATGACTGGGATTACGGACAGTAAAATTACAGTTCAGTACATCGTGTAACCCCCACGAGCATTCAGGAGAGCACGTACACGTCGAGGCATGCTGTTCACGAGATTTGCCAAGGTTTGGACAGGAATCGCTTGCCATGCAGTGACAATAGTCTGCTGCAATTCATGCACAGAGGTAGGCTGCTGGTCCAAGTTGTCGATTTGACGCGTTAATTCTGCCCACAAGTTCTCTATCGGATTCATATCCGGGGACATGGCAGGCCACTCCAGATGCTCTACACCACGGTCAGCAAGAAAGTGTTGGATCATGAGAGCACGGTGAGGCCGTGCATTGTCATCTTGGAAGACAAAGTTTCCTCGAAAGGCTGCACAAGCAAATGGAAGCAATGTTTCTTCCAGAATGACCCTGCACTTGAACTGGTTCAGGTTTCCATTCAGAACAACCAGGTCAGTTTCGCCCCCTGCATGAAAAGCAGCCCAAACGGTCACCCCACCACCACCAGCTTGGACTCTTGGCACTATACAATCTTCGTTGTGGGCTTCATGCACTTGTCTGCGCACTCGGACGTGGCCATCTTGACGATAGACCAGAAATCTAGACTCGTCACTGAAGGTCACATGATTCCATTGTCCTGGCTGCCATTGACGGTGCTCTCTGGCCCACTGCAATCGGCGCTGGCTGTGTTGTCTGGTCAGGCGTGGCTTTCTCAGGGGATGCCTGGCACGATAGCCTGCTTGAAACAGTCGTTGGTTGACTCGCCTTCTGGATACAGGCACATTTGTCAGTTGCTGCCACTCAGCCCTAAGCCGATTAGCTGACTTGGTACGGCCATTGCAGACTAACCGGTGCAGCTGGCGATCATCTCTCCTTGTGGTTCTGCGTGGACGTCCTGGCCTCGGTATTGGAGTAGGGCCACCCCTCTGAGCATTTCGTTTCAGGATCTTTGACACCTGACCTTGAGTGATGCCATACTGCCGAGCAATAGCATGCTGTTTCATGCCAGGATTTCGTAAAGCCACCACTCCATGACAAACAGCATTGTCAAGTTGATGGACCATCTCCAGAGGAAGCGGCAATAACTTTTGTAGACGTGCAGTAGTTGTTTTCCACTAATACAGAACACAACAACCCTTATATACCCGATTGTGAAGCCATTCGTCAAATGTGCCTGTCCTTACATTTTGTCATGCCACCTGTGATATAATGCTGTTATTGACTTCTTGCTGCGAAAGACAATCAGTGACATGGTTCTTTCAACAAAGACATCAACAAAGGGTAAAATAAACTCACCAGATTGATATACTGAGTTCAGAAAGTAAACCCAAGTCAAGAAAAAAAAATATTCCATATTAAATACCAAGTCTGTAAAATCTAAATCAAAGCATCCACCACGACCTTAGCCGTTATCCTTTTTCAGGGAACACCTTCAGGGAATGTAGTTAACATGTCCATCATGGTTAGGAAATACAGATGACCTGATTTCGTTATTGGTAATGGACCAACACATTCACTCAGTTCTCCACTGGAAGGCTCATCAAACACAGGCATGGGGATGAGGGGAGCTGGTTTAATCGATGGCTGTGGCTTCCCTGTCATTTGACAGGTATGACAGGTCTTCCAGTGCTCCACTATGCCTGGTGCAACTTCGGCAAAATAAAGATGCACCATGATCCGAAAACGAGTTTTCCTGATTCACACATGTCCTGCCATAGGACTTTCATGGGCCAGCCACAACATTTGAGGATTATAACTGGTTGGTACCACAACTTGGTTCAAATCAGAGCAATCATCACTGGCTGAAGCACAGGTGGGTCTCCACTTTCTCATTAAGACATCAGATTTTACATAGTAACATTCCGGGAGTTCATTAGCTTCCAACTCAGACACACCTGTTTCGCTTTGGTCTCATTCGTGCAGGGTCTGCCTGCTGGTCCTTAACTTGTGAAGAACGATTCAACACAAGCAGACGAGAGACCCCATTCCCCATCTCAACATCATACACCAGAATATGATACATTTTCCAACTCTGTGTCAGTCTGATTCACTGTCTGTGTCTGTGATCTCATCACGACAACAACAACAACAACAACAACAGGCATTTTAAGGCCATTTTCCCTGCAAGAGCGGGGGTTAGCCTTGCGGTCCCCATGACAATGTTCTCCATTTCGCCCTATTTTCTGCATCTCCCCTTGTTAACCCCCTTGCCCGCATTTCTTCTTCGACCATCTTTAGCCAAGTCTTTCTCGGTCTTCCCCGTCCTCGACTTCCTTCAACATTCATTTCCATCACTCTTCTCAACCAGTCACTTTCATCCTTCCTCAACACATGACCAAACCATCTCAACCTGTTTCTCTTTACAGCATCCATCACGGGATCTATTCACATCATTTATCGCAATTCATCATTTGTCTTCCTCTCACTAACGATACTCCACACATCCACCGAACCATTCACATTTCCACCTTTTCCAGCCTTTCCTGCTGCTCTACGTTCATTACCAATGTCTCGCTCCCATAAATCATAACACTTCTCACACATGCAGCATACACCTTTCCCTTCAGCTTCAACGACAATCCCCTCCTCGTCAGCATGCCACTCAGTTCCCGAAACTTCTTCCATGCACATCTCACTCGAGTAACCGTTGCCGAGTCTGATCCACCTTCTCCATTCAGCATGTCTCCTACGTAACAAAATGTTTTCACACCTTCCAGCTTCACGCCGTCTCCAAGATCCAACTCAACATTTCCTCCATCTGCAGCTCCCTCTGTGCACACCTTACACTTGAATGTAGCTGCCACACTGGTTAATGACCCTCTCAATCCACTACATTTTTGAAGAACCCACTCAGCGCACATTGTACATTGAATGGAATTCACTCCGACACCCTTCCTGCACACAGCACACGGCCACTTCCCAGTCCTTTCCACCTCACCACATGCTTTACCACTTTCCATCACCTTCGTTTTTCCGATATTCACCTTCAGACCTTTTGTCTCCATACATTCCTTCCACTTGTTCATCTTCTCCTTCAGTCCAACCATACTTTCTGCAATCAACACCAGATCATCTGCATACAACAACTCCCACGGTAAACCCTCCTTTACGTTCTGAGCCAGCACCTCCATCACAGCTACAAATAGTAGTGGACTTAGTACCGACCCCTGATGCACTCCCACCTTCACCTCAAACTCACCACTGTTCCCGTCCTTCGCCCTTACAGCTGTGTGCGCTCTTTTGTACATTGCCATCACTACTCTGATCAACCATTCCTCCATTCCTAACTTCCTCAATGCCCATGTCACGACTTCATGTGGAACCCTATTGAATGCTTTCTCCAGATCAACAAACCCAAGAAACAACTTCTTCCTCTTCTCCATGTACTTCTCCTGCAACTGCCTCAAAATAAAAAGTACGTCTGTTGTTCCTCTTCCTGGCATAAATCCAAACTGCATTTCGTCAATCTTCACTTTCTTCCTTATCCTCCTCTCCAACACCCTTTCCAATACCTTCATTCCATGCTCCAATAACTTTATCGCTCGATACGAGCCACAGTCCAGAGGGTCACCTTTCCCCTTGTAAAGAGGGACGAGGGTACTCAGTTCCCAAGCCACTGGAATGCGGCCTTCTTTCACCACCAGATTGCAGATCTCTGTCATTCTCTTCACACCCCAATTTCCCGCTGCCTTCAACATATCTCCCACAACTCCCATCGGCCCTCCCACTTTTCTACTCTTCATTGCTTTTATCGCTTCCTCAACTTCCTTCTCGGTTGTCTTCTTTGCCGGTCCTAAAACTGGGTTACTCTCTATGTTGCCATCCCATTCATTCTCTGCATTCAACAGTATTTCCATATATCTCTTCCATCTTCCTTTAATTCCATCTGGGTCCACAACGATTTGCCCCACTTCATCCTTCAAGCAACTCACCCCAATCACATCACACCTCTCTTTCGCTACCTGCTTTGCAATCCTGAATACCGCTCTCTGACCCTCCTCCAAATCCAAGTGTTCTCTGAACGTTTTCCTACATGCCTCCTGCACCTTTGCTACCTCTTTCTTTGCAGCCTTCTTGGCTGCCTTATAACTTTCATGCTCTGCCTATTCTGCTCCCATACCCTTCGCCTTCTGCCACTCCTTGAACTTCTTCCTCTTCTCGTCAATCTTCTTTCCAACTTCATCATCCCACCACCATGTTTCCGAGTGCCTCGGTGGTCCTTTTGTGCATCCACATACCTCACCAACGGCTCCCAGCAGACTATCTTTCATTGACATCCAACCACTTTCAAGCTCACCCACATCATTCTCGACCATATTCAGCCTCTCTTTTAATGCCTCCCTTACTGTCACCTCTTTCAACCTCCACACCTTCATTCTCGGTTGGTACTTCACCCGCCGAGCTCTCCTCGCACCTTTCACCCTTATGTCGCAGACAACCAAGTGGTGCTGTGAAACAGCCTCCTCCCCCTGGATCACCTTTGTGTCCCGGAGGTGCCCCCTATCTCGCCTACGCACCAGCAGGTAGTCAACGGTTGTCGTCGACCCACTGACGTGTATATAACAAGCTTATTATCCTCTTTCTGGAACTGAGCATTACAAATCAACAAATCAGCTCCATCAGCAAACTCCAAAATCCTTTCACCTTCTCCATTTCTCACACCATATCCGTAACTCCCATGAACTCCCTCAAAACCGGCCATACTCCTTGCCACATGTCCATTTAGGTCTCCTCCTGCACCAACAACTTCCTCATCTTTCACGTTTTCTATCAGCTTCTCTATCGCACACCAGAACTGTCCTTCTCTTCTTCGCTCCGACCAACCTGCGGAGCATATCCTGAGATGATGTTCACCAAGAGCTTTCCAATCATCATTTTCACCATCATCAAACTTTCACTCACTCTAGTCACACTCACCACACTGTCTACAAACTCCTCAGAAAACAGGACACCAACACCATTCACACCTTCTGGGCACCCTTGCCACACAAACTTGTATTTCTGTGCCTGCCTACCCTTCACCATTCTCACACCACTTCCCTTCCATCTCGTCTCCTGCACACAACATATGTCCACTCTTCTTCTGACCAATACTTCCACCACTTCTCCTGATCTCCCTGTCATTGTCCGTACATTCCATGTCTCCAAACCTCAGAAACCGATCTCCACGTCGGGCATCAGACATTTCGTCGTCATAAATGGAATGATTTCCACCCTTGCTTCGATCGGGTTCCCCACCTTGAGTTTTGACGAGAGGGAGTGGGGTCCCCCATGGGGTACTTCGGGCTGTACCCTGCCCATATGTCGTTGTAGTTGTCATGGTTCTCTTTTTGAGGCAATGTTTTTATGGCCGGATGCCCTTCCTGACGCTAACCCTTTTAGTCGCCTCTTACGACACGCAGGGATATGGTGTACCTATTCTAAACCGGGGTACACACCGGTAGATCTCGTCACGACACAAGCAGGGAAAATACTGGGGAACTCCTCTTGCAAATTCTCAGTTTCTTTCTGAAACTAGATGGTATTCAAAGAATACTTACCCTGCGCAGTAGGGTTGGCCATACTTTTCTTTTTTGTAAATCAATCGAGAGGGGTGCTCATATTACGTATGTTGGTGTGTCGAACACAAATCTGAGGTTTAAAAAAATTCTGATAACCCTAACCTACATCAATTTGCAGTTGATTATTATTAAATTTTTGATTATTTTGCTATTCTTCTGGAAAAAAAGAGACGTTTTTTATTTTGAAGTTAGGGATTTTATTTTGGTAACTTCCTGTTGGGACGGCAGTTGTAGCCATCTTGTTGCTGAAAGCTCAATGTTGAGGAGGTTGGCAATCCTTATCCATCAGTCTTCTCTTCTCTTCTTATGGCATTGCCAGTAAGTACGTTTTTGATTAGGAACCTGAGGAACAAATAGATAATAATTTTCGATGTAAATTACCTTGTTTTATATTATATTTGTTAATTGATTTGTGTACTTACCCATTGCTAGCCTGAGTTACATGTGAAGGAAAATAGTGACCTGTGAAGTGAATATTTTGATGGTTTTCTGTCATATCTGTGTAATACCTTAATATCTGTCTGTAGTGGATACTTACCTGTGTATTATTGTTTTTATTATTTCAGTGTGAACTACTAAAAATGGCTCAAGTCAGAACAAGGATGAAATCAAGTTCTCATTTAAGTAATCTTGTTGGCACTGGGCAGGAGCTGTTGGTGTCTGAACTGCCAACTGTGAGAGATATCCTGAGGTATGGCATCGACTTGAGGGAGCAATGTGAAGATGACAGGAGGAACTACCCAGTGGACCAGCTCGTGTCTGACATCTACCCTGGTCTGATTTGTCAGTGGAGCAAAGCTAATGCTCTTTTCAAGCCTCCTGTTATCAATGAAAAGATGACCATCATGTCCAAGCTCAAGGAGGTCTGGAATCAGGCAGTGAAGTTTTCTCTTGGGAAGGGCAAACGTGATGCCAAAGAGAGGTTCATTGTCAAGTTAGACAAGTTATTTGATATTTTGACTTGCAAGTGTCAGATTACCAGTTGTGAGGGCGGAGGCTGTGAGGCCAGTGAGGGCTGTGTGATCCAAGCCCACATTAACTGTTCCTGCAGCAGAGAGAAAATGATTCCTGTGAAAGATCTTGCCTACATCAAGGGACAGAAAGAGAAGGTTGGAAGTAAAGGACCCCACCAAATGGGGAGCCCTGATCTGCCAGAGCAGAAGAGACAGGTGAGGACATTGGAAAGGCAGGAAAAGAAAAAGAATGCAGAGAAAAGGAGAAGGCGCAAGGAGGAAAATGCTGCAACAGCAGAGAAGGCAGCCAGGAAGAATGTTGAGAGATTTTTGTCAGATGGTGATGAGGATCTGGAATTGGAGCGAAGTGGTGCTGAAGATGAGTTTGTCACTGAAGTTGAGCTCTTCCCTGAAACTGACACTGAGCCTGCAGCTTCAGCAAAGGTCCAGAAAAACTATGATGAGATTCCAAACATTGCCCTTGCTAGTGTAAGGTATGGCATAGGGCTGAGACCAACTGCAGCGATAGCAACTGCAGCTCTGATTGATGCAGGAATCATCACAGAAGGCAATACAAGTAAAGTGATTGATAAGAACAAGGTCAATAAAGCACAGGAGAAGTTGATGACAGAGCTGGGGGAAGAGTTTGATGAGAAGTGCAGGGTGGAGGGGGGGGGGGGGGATCTCCTGCATCCTCTTTGATGGGCGGATTGACCTGACCAATGTGATGATGGAAGATGAGGGCAGTGACCAATCTTTTCCTGCAAAGATCAAGGAAGAACACTATAGTGTTGTTAGTGAGCCTGGTAGCTACTATCTGTTCCACTTTACCCCAGAGAAAGCAACTAAAGAGGAGTCACATGCGGAGCAGATTGCTAAGGTCCTGTTTGCCTGGCTGAAAGAGAGGGGTTTTGATAAGACATTGTGGGCCATTGGAGGAGACTCAACAAATGTCAACACTGGTGTGAAAGCTGGAGTAATGCGGAAGCTGGAGCTGCACCTGGGGAGAAAGCTGGTCTGGTTGGTGTGCAACCTGCACACTGGTGAATTTCCCCTGCGCCATCTCATTGTTCACCTTGATGGCCCGACTCTGTCAGACAACACATTTTCCGGGCCAATTGGAAAGCTCCTTGCTTCTGTGACAGACTTGGATATCAATCCAAACTTCACCCGGATCTTTGTTGGCCCTCCACTGATCAAGCTGTCTGACAAGGCCATTGAAGATCTCTCAACTGATCAACACTATGGCTATAAAATTGTCTGTGCAATCAGGGATGGAGTGCTTCCTGCAAGGCTGGCTCTGTTGGAGATTGGACCAGTAAACCACAGCCACTGGCTCACCACAGCGAACAGACTTCTCAGGCTCTGGGTGTCAAAGCATGGACTGAAAGGAAAGAACCGGAAGAATCTGCAATTCATTGTGGAATTCATCATTGGAGTGTATTATCCATGTTGGTTCAACGTGAAAGTCAAGCACTCCTGGATCGAAGGGCCTAGGCACATCTTGTTTCAGCTGGACTGCCTCAAGTCCCAGAGGAAGGAGGTGCTGGACCTTGTGATGCTAACTATGAGAAGATCTGCTTGGTATGCCCACAGTGAAGCCATCCTCCAAACACTGCTGTGCTCTGAGGATCAGAAGGAGAGGGGGACCCAGACACTCAGCTGGGGGACTCCTCTGTCAGGACCAGAAAGACACCTGACATCAACTGTGATGCTTCCAGCATTGGTAACTTGATCAGCTGGTCAGAAGGTGTGTCAGAGCCACCACTCACCTGCTCCCTAAGCACATCGGAGGTGAAGAACTTCATCAACACCCCCATGGAGGTGCTCAACTGGCCTTGCCACACACAGAGGATTGAGAGGGTTGTTAAAATGGTGACAGGCTTCTGCTAAGTACTTCTCACAGGAAAAGAGGGATGGAGGCATCAGGGCTCAGGAGGCCAGCAGGAGGCTGATGTCCAAGAATGAGTCAAAGCAGGACTTGTGCAACCTGGAAAAGTTCAAGAAGTAAGGAGATTGATCTTTGTAATTGTAACCAGTGATATACATGCAGTTCACCTGTTAATAAATATGTACATTTGATTTGGCTGTGTCAATATGAATGATTTCCCTTATATCTTTTAATATCCTATAAAGGGGTTCGAAAGGGTAAAATTGGTAATTTAGAAATACAAATTGATGTAGGTTAGAGTTATCCTATCCAAAAAATAAACTCATATTTGAATTCCCCATAAAAAACACATAATATAGACACCCCTCATGTTAGGATTTCCCTCAGATTCATTTTGGCACCTGAGTATGACACGCCCTACTGCGCAGTGAACTTGTTGTGAGCCAACTCTTGTTTTTGAACATTTTTTTCTTTAATCCAAAATGGCTGCCAGATGTGAGCGATGACATCAGAAATTTATATTCTCTCATGTAATTGTTGCATAGATCACGCTCAATACATTTCAAACTGATCAGAATAAGCGTTGTCCCTGTCGAATTATGACGTCATAATTATGGCACCAATGACGTCATCGTTAACAACACCTATTCCCCATATGGAGTTCTTTAAAATGAGCCATGTTTCAATTTTTTCCATGCAGCGGTTTTGGTGATATAGAGGTGCAACATGTTTCGGTTTTCCAAGATAGCACCTGTACATGACCCATGACGTCATGATTATTATTAAAATATTCTACAGGAGGCGCTCCTGTGGTGAAAATTTCATGTCCATCAGACCAACAGTTGCTGAAATTAAATAAAAAAATGATCGGATGCATGTGTTGTATTTGTTGAATTATGATGTCATAACGAAGGCACCGATGACATCATTATCAACATATCTTATTCCCCATGGGGAGTAGTTGACAATGAGCCAGGTCTCAATTTTCACCCTGCGCTCGCAAAGCCAAAATAAAAGAAAGAGAAAAGAGGTTTCAGAGATTATAGAGGTGCGAAGTTTTTCCAAGATGGCGCCTGCACCACGTGATCTATGACGTCATAATAATCATTAAATATTCTGCAGGCGCCTGCAATAGGTAAATATGGCGCCTGTACCAAATCATTCCCCAATAGGAAACCAACACCCTCTATGGGGAGAGTGGGGACGACCCCTATCATCACTGGACCTGTGACAAAATAAGACTGTCTTTTACAAACTGACAAAATAAGACTGACAAAATAAATAAGACAAAATAAGATATATCCATTTTTTAAATATTTTCGTTTAATTAACGATATCTGCCAAACCACGTGCCCTATTGCAAATTCCAAAAGGACATTTCAGTAGACTGACATGCTGAACAGATATGTGAAGTTTCCCCTCGATTCGATCAAAAATGAGGGAGGGGCTCAGTTTTAAAGGTTCGTGCTTAAAAACGTCATAACTCTGAAACCATGTGATGCATGACGTCGTGCTCGCTGACTTTTTTTGTTCGTCATGGGTATGCGATTCTGCGTGCAAAGTTTGGCCTCGATCTGTTCAGCCATTGCAGAGAAAAAGGGGGTTTCGTGTTTTCACGAAAAACAATATGGCGGCGGAACCACGTTACCTGTTACGTCATAATTACCATTAAAATCTTCTACAGACCGAGTCCCTCCTATGGTGAAAATTTGACCTTAATCGGTCCTATTATTGCAGAGAAATTGGTTTTTAAAGGAAATTAAAACTTAAAATGGCACTGAGTTAAGGATCATCAGAATTACCAAAGTACAAAGTGCCATAACTTTGTCAAAAATGATCGAAACGTCGTGAAGTTCGAACTTTATCTGTAACTTATCATGAGGAAACCATGTACCAAGTTTGAAATCATTAGCATAAAGAGTTTAGAAAAAAGGTCCAGAAAACTGTTCTTTGCGTGACGGACTGATGGACTGACGGACGGAGGGACGGCGTGCAAACCTATAGTCCCCTCCGGTGTACACCGGTAGGGGACTAATAAGACAGGGGACATAAGTACCTGCAAAGCCCTGGATTAATGCACTCTCCTTCACCAAACTACTCAAAGTCAATGGTAGGATATCAGACATCACCACCGACTGGGTGCCCTAGTATCCCTCAGAATAACAACAGACTTGAATTCACCGTCACAGGACACCTAGCCCTTTGGTACAAAGGTTTTATAAATGTCCAGTAAAGGGCTCATGAGGTCAGGATTATCTCCCGCCTTAACTGACATGGCACATTCATTGAGGCTGACCACTTTGTTTCAACCAATGCGTTAAGTTAGGTCTATTGGAGTCTCCCTGCTTATCCTCTCTTTGCAATTTCCAACAATTCGACTTCAGATGTCCCCTCTGGTTACAGTAATAACATGTTCGCGCTTTTTGTCTGCAGATGCATTTTTCGACCAATCAAACTGTCCACCCGGAGATGTCTGCACCAACGGACCCTTATGGTCTTCCCACTCCTCCTCCAACCGTTCCTCACTGACCATCTTCTTGGTATACCACGTCGTACCACAACCAGGAAGACCAACACTTTTCTTGTAGGTAAGCTCATAATGATCTGCACTGACAACACCGCTTTTCAAATCACCAACTTTATGATCATTAAGGTGTATCCTTTTGTCGAAGGGGAAACCGTTCTGAAATTCTTCCATCAAGATAACCTCCGTTAGATTACCATAGTCCCCATCCACTTTCAGAGAATGATAACACCGATCAAAAATCATTTACTTCTCCCGAACAAATTCAACAAACGTCGGCCCAGCCTGTATTTTTAAGGTTCGGAACTTCTGTCTGAATGCTTCCAGCACTTGCTCATCGGCCGACAACACAGCCCTTTTCACTGTCTCAGACCCTGCAGAGTGTTCCTCTGATAGAGTTGAATAAACTTCCTGTGCTCGGCCTGCAAACACACTTTGTAGTAGCAGAGTGCAGTATCGTTCTGGCCACTCAAGATATCCTGCTATCTTCTCAAAAGACAGGGAAAAAAATCTCAATTTCTCTCCTCGTTAAACTTGGGACAAGCCAAATGTTATTGGACACGTCAAAATCCAGACCCAACCCAAACAGACGGGAACATGTCTGGTCTGTCATTCCAAGTGAATTTACAGTTCTCATCTATCTATAATTCCAGTAATCTCTGTGTGTCTGTGTGTGTGTCTGTGTGTGTGTATGCGACCGCTGTTTCTCGACAACTACCAGTCCGATATACTTGAAACTTGCCAGGTATATTGCTGGGGACCTGAGGATGTGCCTTTTCAAGGTTTCATATTAATCGGACAAGTAGTTACCGAGCTATGGCGATTTAGCCATTCGCCGTTCGCTTTGGCTTTGCGAATGGACCAAACCATTTCATGTAAATAGAGGGGGGGGGTTCTGTGGTCGTTGCGAATGGACCAAACCATTTCATGTAAATAGAGGGGGGGGTTCTGTGGTCGTTACTGCCACGTGGTTTCAAAGTTTTTTTTGTTGTTGTTTGCACGCATGTTTTTTTGCACCCACGTACGGGCACGCTCTAGTTTTGTTTAAACTCAAACTGTTTTTTTTTTTTTCTCTTTCAAACTCCCTTTCCTTTTCTTTGTCTTCTAACTTTAACCTGGGCTGTGTTTATCCTGACTAGTTCCACTCCATCATTCCTCCTCTTTACCCACGGTTCTGAACCCATGTGACTCACAATAACCAAGAAATCTAAGACTTTCTCATCCTGGATGTCACACAAGCCCCAATATGATCAGCTGCAGCTCGTAACTCCACCTCACTTAACAGTTCAACATCTTGCATTGAAAGCTCATTTTTACTTAGCAGTAAATACAGTAGTAGCAGCAACACAAAAAAAAACATGATAATTTTTTTTTCATTGGTAAAACAATGAAAAATCCAAGACAGGCCGCAGTATAACCGACATCCCTGAAGAGAGCCCCCGATTTGTTATGGAATGCAAAACACAACGCAAAGCATGGGGTCAAACACTGCTTTAATTATTGGTTATAACAATGAGAACTACATTCAAATGCATCGAGAGAGAAAAAGAGAGAAAAAAAAAACACAATCAGGCCAACGGGCCTACTCTATCCATGAACGAGAAACCTGTGTTGGCATTGATATCTGCTCATCATTGCCACTTTCACTCCAAGTGGATTTGTAAGGACGCTCTCCTGTATGGAGCCTCATATGCCTTTTCAAATGGCTGTCACAAGTGAAATCTTTATCACATATTGAGCATTTGTTAGGACGCTCTCCTGTATGGATCCTCATATGCTTTTACAAATCACCATTATGAGTGAAATCCTTATCACATATGGAGCATTTGTAAGGACGCTCTCCTGTATGGATCCTCATGTGCAATTTCAAATTTTTGTTTTGAGGGAAATCTTTATCACATATTGAGCATTGGTAAGGACGCTCTCCTGTATGGATCCTCATATGACTTTTCAAACGGCTGTTATAAGGGAAATCTTCATCACATATTGAGCATTTGTAAGGACGCTCTCGTGTGTGGATCCTCATGTGCTTTTTCAAAATGCTGTTACAAGTGAAATCTTTATCACATGTCGAACATTTGTAAGGACGCTCTCCTGTATGGATCCTCATATGTAATTTCAAAGTGTTGTTTTGAGGGAAATCTTTTTCACATATTGAGCATTTGTGAGGACGCTCTCCTGTATGGATCCTCGTGTGCTTTTTCAAATGACTGTCACGAGTGAAATCTTTATCACATATCAAGCATTTGTAAGGGCGCTCTCCTGTATGGATCCTCATGTGCATTTTCAAATTGCTGTTACAAGTGAAATCTTTATCACATATTGAGCATTTGTAAGGACGCTCTCCTGAATGGATCCTCATATGCTTTTTCAAATCGCTGTTACAAGTGAAATCTTTATCACATATTGAGCATTTGTATGGACACTCTCCTGTATGGATCCTCATGTGCATTTTCAAATTGCTGTTACAAGTGAAATCTTTATCACATATTGAGCACTGGTGCGGACGCTCTCCTGTATGGATCCTCATGTGCATTTTCAAATTGCTGTTACAAGTGAAATCTTTATCACATATTGAGCACTGGTGTGGACGCTCTCCTGTATGGATCCTCATATGCTTTTTCAAATGGCTGTCATGAGTGAAATCTTTGTCACATATCGAGCATTTGTAAGGACGCTCTCCCGTATGGATCATCATATGCCTTTTCAAATGACCATTATGAGTGAAATCTTTATCACATATTGAGCACTTGTGCGGATGCTCTCCAGTGTAGGTCCTCATGTGCATTTTGATATTACTCGGTGAAGCAAAATCTGTACTGTGTACATCATACTTGTGATGTATTTGACTTTCGAGAACAGTTTTGTGTTTATTTAATTGCATATTAATATTTGTGTTGCGAGGAGCAGACATGGACTTGTATGTTAAAGGTCGTGAGTCTTGTTCTTGGGGTCGTTTCTTCAAAAATAGCTTATCCACAGTCAAGCTGCACATGGATCTTGTTTGTGCAATACGACTTCTTCGTTGTTCTATAAAAATGAAGAATAAAAATCATTTTGCATTTTTTGGCAAACTCTAAATGCAAAATATTTAAAGATTTCAAAAATTTTCATGTTCTAAATTCAAAATATTCATTTTGTAGGTTTCTGCTCACCAGTTGCAGAACATGTAGAACTGCCATTTGTCAAATGAACATGTGGATCTCCCTTTGCAGAAGCACATGCTGAAGCTGCTGAGACAGATGAATTGTTGTGGTGTTGTCTGCATTCCACATTTACAGGAGGGACATCACCTGCACAAAATTCAGTGTCAGTCTTTTGCAGGACATTAACTTTAAAACACTGCCAAATACAAGTCAGGCCAACAGGTAGCATAATCGATGTCACTTCTGTAATTCTGCCACCATTATGGGCGACGAGCTGAGGTGTTTACAACGAGAAGTACATACGAGCTGGTGTGTGCAGCAACCATTTTATCAGAGGTAATTATTTCCCAATGCCAGACTCAGTATTACCATTAATTGGCGTATAAGCTGCACCCGAATTTTGCGACACTTCACATTAACTTCCTGTCCGGAGATTGTTCCACATGTTATCATACAGTGCATTCAAGAAGTATTCAGACCCCTTCACTTTTTTCACATTTTATGATGTTGCAGCCTTATGCTGAAATCGTTTAAATTCATTTTTTCCCCCATCAATCTACACTCAATACCCCATAATGACAAAGAAAAAACAGGATATTAGAAAGTTTTGCAAATTTATTAAAAAGAAAAAACTGAAATATCACATTTACATAAGTATTCAGACCCTGTGCTATGACACTTGAAATTTAGCTCAGGTGCCTCCCATTTCTCTTGATCATCTGTGAGATGTTTCTACACCTTGATTGGAGTCCACCTGTCGTAAATTCAATTGATTGGACATGATTTTGAAAGGCACACACCTGTCTATATAAGGTCTCACAACTGACAATGCATATCAGAGCAAAAATCAAGCCATGAGGTCGAAGGAACTGCCTGCAGAGCTCAGAGACAGGATTGTGTCGAGGCACAGATCTGGGGAAGCCTAGAAAAAAATCTCTGCTGCATTGAAGGTTCCCAAGAGCACAGTGGCCTCCATAATTCTGAAATGGAAGAAGTTTGGAACAACCAGGACTCTTCCTTGAGCTGGCCGCCCGGCCAAACTGAGCAATCGGGGGAGAAGGGCCTTGGTAAGAGAGGCGACCAAGAACCCGATGGTCACTGGCTGAGCTCCAGAGATCCTGTGTGGAGATGGGAGAAACTTCCAGAGGGACAACCATCCCTGCAACACTCCACTGATCTGGGCTTTATGGCAGAGTGGCCAGACGGAAGTCTCTCCTCAGTGAAAGACACATGAAAGCCCACAGAATCTTGTTTCTCACAGTCTGAGAGTCCTTCAGGTGCTTTTTTGCAAACTCCAAGCAGGCTTTCATTCTCCAAGCATAAGAATCCAAACGTCTTCCAATTCATATTCTCCAATATAATTGTTGCGTAGATGACGCTCAATAAATTTCACAATGTTCAGACGAAGCGTTGTCCCTGTCCAATTATGACGTCATAATTACAGCGCAAATGACATCATGAACAACACATATTCCCCATGCGGAGTTCTTTACAATGAGACATATTTCAATTTTTTTCCATGGAGCGGTTTTGGAGATACAGAGGTGCAACATTTTTCGGTTTTTCCAAGATGGCGCCTGTACCACGTGACCGATGACGTCATAATTATTTTAAATGATGCCAGTACAAGTAGCCGGTGCAGGCGTTATAACGTCAAAGCCGACACCGGCTACAGGAGGAGGCCCTCCTCTGGTAAATTGGGAGTGCAGGAACAATATATTTTCTAAAAGGTAGTTTCACACGAAGAGGGTTCTACTCTGTGGAACCATTAAATATGGGAGCACTACTTGTGGAAACAAACCACCCAACAGAAATAAACATTCCTCTATCCCACAAAGAGAGGCTTGATGAGAGGTTTTCGGTTTATTAAACCAGAGCCTAAATCGACAGCCAAAGCCACAGATACAGTTGAAACATCAGACCAATCCATGATTAAAGAATGCTTAAAGTGACACAGAGAAAACCATGTTTGCTTTAATTAGCAGATATTGCTTTACATAAGTCCACTTCATAGTGTAAAAATCAAGGCTTTTAAAATCATTGTTATCTCCCACAATGAAGCTGAGGGCCTTTCACTCTCTCACCGCAGGCAGGTTGGCGGTCTTTCTGTCTTCCACAGACTCCTCTCCGGCTTAGCTCCCCCTGCTCTGTCCTCCAAATATTCCGGTAGGACACACAAGAACTGTTCGTCAGGTACACTATGTTTTTTCGTTCAAAATTTTGGTAGATTAGCAAAACTATACATTTTTGGAATATTCAGAGCATGAGGAATCCAAAAATTAATGTTGGCATTTGCGTCGACACCTTTGCGAAAATGACACTCAGGACAGTGATGGAGATCTGTAAAAGCATATTCCTGAACGGTATAGACCTCGTAGATCCTGTGTAATAGGACTTGTAGTTCAATTTGATACTAACAAAGCTGCTTTCTTGCTTTATAAACCCATACCTATAACTTCAAAGGACTTATAATATCATGTATTATATAATAGTGATATCACAAATCTGAAGACAATGGTTTTCAATTACCTTTGTTTGTTGCTTTTCTATAATCCTGAGCACTATTTTGACGCCTTTATTGGATTCCTTGAGCCAGAAAACATAGGAATAGCATATTTAATTAAGTTTCTTGGTTGACTGGAAGCCGAGATAGCGCAAAATATGTATTTTATGGCGGCCATTTTGAAAATCCAAAATGGCGGCCATGCAGGTGTCTGTGCAAATGCCAGCATCGATTTTCGGATTCTCCATGCTCTGATGATTCCAAAATTGTACAGTTTTGCTTATCTCCCAAAATTTTGAACGAAATTATATTTGTTAACATCGTGAACCTGACTTTGTCAGCAGCCCTCTGCTGGTGAACTGCCAAAATCAAGACTCTGCTCACGTTCACTCTTTCATTTTTCCTACCTCTGGGACAAACTCCCACACTCTTTTGAATCCCACTCCTCCCTCCAGGTCTTCAAAACTGCTGTCCACCACAATCTTTTATCTTCCCCCATCCAACTCCTTGATCTTTTCTACCCCCATGAATATACCCCAAATCCACCTTTTTCGTTCCTGAAAGTCCTTGTATTGTCCATCTGGTTTATTCCATGTACCCCACCCCAACCCTCTCTCTTGCAAAGATCTCCCGAAGTCCCTGTTCTCTGCTGTTCTTGTGCTTCCTTCTATCTTCGCCTCTTAACTCCCGCTCCCTTTATTGTATGGGTTCGCACTTGCACGAGCGTCGACTTGGTAGACAAAAAAACAATACCAATCGTCTCACAATGACATAGCCAGGCATGTTTGTGAGTTTATTTGAAGAGAATAGCAGGACCTGGGTGGGGATACCAGTTAGTAATTACGGAATAATGTATTTCAAAATTTGTAATTAAGTATTACATTTTTGTTTACTTCATGCATAGACAGCCGGTTCGTGCATGACGGGTAAAAAAACTGGCGAATGGCAAATTATGAATCAATAAATTCCACATTCCTCTGCCACCTTCAGTCAATCATCAAGAATAGACAGCAGGTTTGTGAAGACAACACACAACAGGCATTTTAAGGCCATTTTCCCTGCAAGAGTGGGGGTGAGCCTTGCAGTCGCAGCAAGTACACAAACACAACATTTGAGAGCAGGGACATCGGGAGATCTATGGGAGGGAGAGGGCTTGGTGGGAGGAGGCGTGGGAAAAGGGGTAGGGGTGGGAGAAGTATAAAACACAAGGACACTGCAAAGAATTCCTGGAAAAAGTTGGTATTTTCCAAAAAGTGGATCTGGTGTGAAATTACCAGGGGTAGAAAAGATCAAGGTTTTGGATGGGGGACGATAAGAGATGGTGAACAGCTGTTTTAAAGACCTGGCGGGAGGCGTGGGATTGAACAGAGTGAGGGAGTTTGCTGCAGAGGTGGGAGAAAAGAGGAATGAAGGAGTGAAGGTGAGCAGAGAGTCTTGATTTTGGCAGTTTAACCATAAGAGGGTTGCTGGCAGATCTTGTGCAACCTGTAGAAATATTTGGTGGACAGAGCCCAGAGAGGAGCTGGGGGAGCAAGGCCGGAGAGGAGTCGGTAGAAGACAGAAAGACCACCAACCTGCCTGTGGTGAGTGAGTGAAAGGCCCTCGGAGTTAACTTCATCACAGGAGATTCCAATGATTCTGAAAGCTTTGGCCTCAACAGCGTGAAGCCGAGCTAGTTGTGAGGCAGGAGCACCGGCCCAGCGGGGAGAACAGTATTCCATTGAGCTGCGGATGAAAGCCTTGCATGTGGTGAGGAGCTCAGGTGTGCAAAGGAAGGACTTCGCACGATGGAGGATGCCCAGTCGGCGACTGGCTTTGGAGGCCAGATTTGAAATGTGGTTTTCCCAGGAAAGATCATGGCAGATAGTGAAAATCAAAAGCGTGAGTGACAGAACTACTTGGAGAGGATTGTTCAGAAAGTGGATGGGAGGGTTGTCCAGTCGGTCTTTTTGGAGAGACATAGTAAGAGTGTGAGATTTGTCAGAATTGAAAGACATGTTCCACTTGTTTGACCAGTCTGTGATTTTGTCCAGGTCTGCAGAGAGTGAGGAGGCTGCAGACTGCCGATCTGAGGGATGAGGAATGGAGCGGCAGAGTGTGGAGTCATCAGCAAAGAGATAGAGAGGATTTTCAAGAGAGTCAGAGAGATCATTGATGAAGACCAGAAAAAGCACAGGGCCCAGAACACTGCCTTGGGGAACTCCAGCCTGCACAGGAAGGGGAGATGAGAGAAACCCAGTCAGGGCCTGCGTTGTTGACTCAGGTTTGTTGACTCAGGGTTGACTACGACTGGAGAGGAATGTATGGAGACACTTACACTTGTGGCTCCTTACACTTGAATGCAGCTGCCACACTGCTTAATGACCCTCTCAGACCACTACATTTTTGATGAACCCACTCAGCGCACATTGTACATTGAATGGAGTTCACTCTATAACACCCTTCCTGCACACAGCCACTTTCCCAGTTCTTTCCACCTCAGCACATGCTTTACCACTTGCCATCACGTTCGTCTTTCCGATATTCACCTTCAGACCTTTTGTCTCCCTACATTCCTTCCACTTGTACATCTTCTCCTTCAGTCCATCCATACTTTCTGCAATCAACACCAGATCATCTGCATCCAAAAACTCCTACGGCAAACCCTCCTTTAGATTCCGAGCCAGCACTTCCATCACAGCTACAAATAGTGGTGGACTTAGTACCGAGCCCTGATGCACTCCCACCTTCACGTCAAACTCACCACTGTTCCCGTCCTTCGTCCTTACAGCTGTGTGCGCTCTTTCGTACATTGCCAACACTACTCTGATGAACCATTCCTCCACTCCTAACTTCCTCAATGCCTATGTCATTACTTCACGTGGAACCCTATCGAATGCTTTCTCCAGATCAACAAGCGTTACGCTTAGGTCCCCCATCGGTGAAGTGATGTGAGTTGACAAAGTGGAAGACGCAAGGTGGCCATCTTGGATTTTGACGTGGCGACCCAATTTTCAATAGCGTTCTCCCTTATGCGTAGATACACCCACACACCAAATTAGAATTGGGTCCTTCATTTACACACGCACGCACGGAGGGCACAGGGACGGAGGGGAAAACCATAGTCCCCCTTCGCTCCGCGGTGCGACGGGGGACAACAAACCCAAGGAACAACTTCATCCTCTTCTCCAGCAACTGCCTCACAATAAAAAGTGCGTCTGTCATTCCTCTTCCTGGTATAAATACAAACTGCATTTCGTCAATCTTCACTTTCTTCCTTGTCCTCCTCTCCAACACACTTTCCAATACCTTCATTCCATGCTCCAATAACTTTATCGCTCGATACGAGCCACTCTCCAGAGGGTCACCTTTCCCCTTGTACAGAGGGACGAGGAACGAGGTTTGTGAAGGATTTGGACAATAAAAATATAAAACGTTCCCAGTGTGATTGTTAGTATATCCAGTCGACGGTGAAACTGCAAATGTCACGGATGGAAACATTTTCCTCATTTTCTCATTCTGCTTTAAACTCAATATCTCTCCATTTAAATTCCAAACAGCATCATTCATCATTTCAATCACAAATTAATACATCAAAATGTGACGTTAAATCTCAATTTAATCGAGATGTTATCAAACCAGCGAACCATAATTGTATCATAGAAGAAAAATCATAATTGTGTTGAGGAAGAAAAATCATAATTGTATTGAGGAATTTCTGAAACCTACGACCTACCCTTACCACAACCGCTGGGACCCCAAAAACATTCCACAGGTTATTGTGGCGGGCACAACAAGCAATAATTCCGTGCACCAGTGGGTGGCGCGAGCGTCCAGGCGGGGAACTGGAACACATGCCCCGCCTTTCGGCCGACCGGCCACGCCCGGGGGCAAGGCGTGGCCTCGAGACATATATGCGGGCTCTAAGCTCGAGCCCGCCCAGTGCTGGGTTGCGAGCTTTGGAATAAAGTCTTTTGTTTGTACCCACGCGTTGTGGCCTACCTCTCTGGCAATCGAGTCATGTGTGCACAGCACCACACTGGTGACCCCGCTTGGTTCAGCCGTTGCTGACCCCCGAACGCGCCATGGCTACCAACGCCGTCGCAATCAAACTCCCGGAGTTTTGGGAAGCACAAGCCGACGTTTGGTTCGTGCAGGCCGAGGCTCAATTTCAACTCCGGGGCATCACGGCGGACGAGACCAGGTACTACCACATGGTTGCCGCCCTCGGGCCCGGCACTGCCGCCCGCGTCGTGTCCATCCTTCAGCGCCCGCCAGGCAACCACAAGTACGAGGCACTCAAACGTCTCCTCCTCGCCACGTTCGGGCTCACGGAGGTCGAACGAGCCGACCACCTCCTGGACCTTCCCGCCCTCGGTGACACACGACCATCCGTCCGGATGGATTTCATGCTGTCCCTGCTCGGAGACCAGCACCCGGATTTCTTATTCCGAGCACTTTTCCGACGCCATCTACCTGTACAGGTGCGCCTCGCGCTGGCCGGGTCCAAAATAACGGAGCCCCGCGCCCTAGCCGGAGAGGCCGACAAGTTTTTCGCGGCCTGCGACACGCGGTCGGTGTACGGTGCTGCCGTAGTGGATCCCGGTGCGGAGGCAACAGCGCCCCCTGCTTCCCTCATGGCCGCTGCTGCGCCCCGCCCACTACAGCCGCCGCCCCCACCACCGGCACGGCCACCGCGGCCGCCACCGCCGCAAACCTGGTGCTACTACCATGCCAGGTTCGGCCGCAAGGCTAGAACGTGCCGCCCGCCGTGTTCTTTTGACGGGTCGGGAAACGACCGGGCCGGCGATCTCTTGCGGCCATGAGCGTCGGCCATTCCGGCAGCCTCCTGTTCATTACGGACACCTCGTCCGGTCGTTGTTTTTTGTGCGACACGGGAGCGCAGGTAAGCGTCCTCCCTGCCTCCGCGTCCGACCAGCAAGCCGCGGGCCGGGGCCCCGCTTTGCTTGTCGCCAACGGCACACCCATCCACACATTCGGGAAGCGTTGCCTCTCACTGCGGTTCGGAGGGCAGCGCTTCCAGTGGTCGTTCGTCACCGCCAGCGTGCCAATGGCCCTGCTTGGCGCGGACTTCCTATGTGCGCATGGGCTGCTGGTCGACGTTAAGCACAGACATCTTATCCAGGCCGAAACCTTCAGCTCGCTTGTTCGCTGAGTGGCTCGTTGAGCAGCTCGCTGAGCGGCTCACCGAGCGGCTTGCCAAGCGGCTTGCTGAGTGGTTTCATCCTGGCGAGATTAGTTTGTACGCTTCCGGCAGCGGACGAGTTTACCCGCCTCCTCGCCAGTTTCCCGGCACTCACGCGGCCCACCTTTTCAGCGGTGGCCGTCAAACACGGGGTAGAGCACCATATCCCCACCATCGCCCCACCGGACTACACATGGGCGCGCCGCCTCGATCCCACGAAGCTCGCCGTGGCGAAAGCGGAGTTCGCCACGCTGGAGCGGCTGGGCATCGTACGGCGCTCCAACAGCGCATGGGCTTCTCCTCTGCACATTGTGCCCAAGCCCGGCGGCGGATGGATGGCAATTCTACAAATACTGCGGATGGCGGCTCAACGATGCCACCACCCCCGACCGCTACCTGGTCCCACATATCCAGGACTTTTCCTACCGGTTGGCAAACATGACTGTTTTTTCCAAGGTGGACCTCATCCGGGGTTACCACCAGGTCCCCGTCCAACCGGACGATGTCCCAAAGACGGCCGTCATCACCCCTTTCGGCCTCTTTGAGTTCCTGCGGATGCCTTTTGGGTTAAAGAATGCGGCCCAGGCGTTCCAGCGTCTAATGGACAGCGTCTTGCGTGACTTACCTTTCATCTTCGTCTACCTGGACGACATCCTAGTCGCGAGCGCGTTCCGGGGAGGAGCACCTGCTCCACCTCCGCACGCTCTTCGAACGCCTGGGTCAGCATGGCCTGATCATCAACCCCGCAAAGTGCCGTTTCGGTATCACGGCCATCGACCTCTTGGGGCACCGCATCACCAGGCACGGGGCCGTCCCTTTACCGGCCAAGGTGGAGGCGGTCAGGGGTTTCCCGCGCCCCCGCACGATCAAGGCGCCCCAGGAATTCCTGGGCATGGTAAACTTTTACCACCGCTTCGTGCCCCACGTCGCCCAGCTCCTCCGCCCCCTGCACGAGGCCCTCTGGGGCAAGCCGGGCAAAGGTGACATCGCCTGGTCGGAGCCGATGGCTGCGGCGTTTGCGGGCGCAAAGCTGGCCCTGGCCGATGCCACCATGCTGGCGCACCCGGCGCCCGATGCACCGATCGCCCTCACCACCGACGCGTCGGACTACGCGGTGGGTGCGGTGCACGAGCAGTGGGTGCGTGGTGCTTGGCAGCTCCTGGCGTTTTTTAGCCGGCAGCTTCGCCCGCACGAACGCCGCTACAGCACTTTCGACCGTGAGCTGCTCGGGCTCCACCTGGCGGTCCGACACTTCCGCCATCTGCTCGAAGGCCGCCCATTCACGGCTTTCGTTGATCACAAGCCCCTTGTGTTCGCGATGGCCAAGGTCGCCGAGCCATGGTCGGCCCGGCAGCAGCGTCACCTCTCGGCCGTGTCCGAGTACACGACGGACATCCGTCACGTCGCGGGTAAAGACAACCAGGGAGAATGAATGAAACTGTCGTGGAGAGAATGAGGGGTGGGGAGAATGAGGAGTTGGGAGGATGAGGGGTTGAGAGGATGAGTGGCAGGGAGAATGAGGGGAGGGGAGAATGGAGGAAGGGGAGAATGGGGGGAGGTGGTGCAGTTCGAGTTTTAATTTATCCTTTCAAAACACTCAAATATTTTTTGTAAAAAAATAAATGATTGATTGGGGTCAGGAACAGCACTCAAGTCTTTATAAAGCCGTGGGTTGCAAAACCATGCCATAGTTGATGCTCATCAGCCAATTGACATCAGATGAAGAACTTCTTTTTTTTTTCTTTTTTTTTGTATACAAGATCGAGGCTCGTGAAAGAGCGAACATTAATCACACAGAAAGACAAACAGACACACAAAACAAATAACATCGGGAGCGGTAGACAAGATGGGGAGAGAGGGGGAAGGACACAAACACAACATTTGAGAGCAGGGACCGAGAGACATGGAGACATCGCGAGAACTGTGGGAGGGAGAGGGCTTTGGGGGGGAGGCATGGGAAGGGGGGGGGGGTGGGAGAGGTATAAAACATATGGACACTGCCAAGACTTCCAGGAAAGAAGTTGGAATTTCAAACAAGGTGGATCTGGGGTGAATTAGTGGGGGTAGAAAAGATCAAGGTTTTGGATGGGGGAAGATAAGAGATGGTGGTGAACAGCTGTTTTGAAGACCTGGAGGGAGGAGTGTGATTGAAGTGAGTGTGGGAGTTTGTTCCAGAGGCGGGAGAAAAGAGTAATGAAAGAGTGAAGGTGAGCAGAGAGCCGAGATTTCGGCAGTTTAACCATCAGAGGGTGGCTGGCAGATCTTGTGCGACCTGTAGGAATATTTGGGGGACAGAGCACAGAGAGAGCTGGGGGAGCAAGGCCGGAGAGGAGTCGGTAGAAGACAGAAAGACCACCTACCTGCCTGCGGTGAGTGAGTGAAATGCCCTCAGAGATAGCTTCATCGCGGGAGATTCCAATGATTCTGAAAGCTTTGGATTCAACAGCGTGAAGCCGAGCCAGGTGTGAGGCAGGAGCACCAGCCCATAGGGGAGAACAGTATTCCATTGAGCTGCGGATGAAAGCCTTGTATGTGGTGAGGAGCTCAGGTGTGCCTAGGAAGGACTTCGCATGACGGAGGATGCCCAGTCGGCGACTGGCTTTGGAGGCCAGCTTGGAAATGTGGTTTTCCCAAGAAAGATCATGGCAGATGGTGAGACCCAAAAGCTTGAGCGACAGAACTTCTTGGAGAGGATTGTTGAGAAAGTAGATGGGAGGGTTGTCCAGTCGATCTTTTCGGAGAGACATAGTAAGAGTGTGAGATTTGTCAGGATTGAAAGACATGTTCCACATGTTTGACCAGTCTGTGATTTTGTCCAGGTCTTCAGAGAGTGAGGAGGCTGCAGACTGCCGATCTGAGGGAAGAGGAATGGAGCGGCAGAGAGTGGAGTCATCAGCAAAGAGATACAGAGGATTTTCCAGAGAGTCGGAGAGATCATTGATAAAGACCAGAAAAAGCACAGGGCCCAGCACACTGCCTTGGGGAACTCCAGCCTGAATGGGAAGGGGAGATGAGAGAAATCCATTCAGGGCCACACGTTGACTACGACCAGAGAGGAAGTCCGCAAGCCATGCATGGAGATTTCCATGGATACCATAGGAGGAGAGTTTGGTGAGCAGAGCTGGGTGCCAGACCGTATCGAAGGCACGTGATATGTCAAGGGAGACAGCTCTGATTTCCTGTTTGGCATTGAGGACCTCCATCCATTGTTGAGACAGCAGAAGCAGCATGTCCAGAGTAGAGTGACCTGGTCTGAAACCAAATTGATGATCAGAGATCAAGCCATTGGAGAAGAGGAAAGATTTCATATCCGAAGCAATGATGGATTCCATGACTTTGCTGATAATTGGGAGCAGGCTGATTGGTCTGTAGTTGCAAGGATCTGTTTTTGCACCTTTTTTGTGTAAAGCGGTAATGTTTGCTGATTTCCAGGATGCTGGCAGATGACCTTGAGCAAAAGATAGGGTGAAAAGAACAGAGAGAGGGTGAGATAGAGCGGCAGAGCAGGATTTTAGGACCCGTGGGCTGATGCCATCTGGTCCAGTTGCAGAATCAGAGTCGAGGTTTGAAAAAAACTCCTCCACCTTGTCAGGAGAGAAGGTCACAGAGTCCAGGAGCAGTTTGGTTCGACTGGGAAAGGTGGGAACAGAGAGAGATGGGTTTGGGACTAAGGATTTTGAGGCAAACACAGAGTTGAGGCATTCGGCTTTGTCACGTGCGATGTCAACTGTGTGGCCATTTGAGGTAAGGGAGGGGATGGAGGGGGAACAAACACCAGAAACGGATTTGACCAGACGCCACCAGGATTTGGAGGAAGGAGACAGGTTTGAGAGTTCATTCTTGAGTGAGGAGAGATAGTGCTTCCTGGCACTCCTGAGGGTAGACACACACTTGTTCCGAGCTTGGTGGAAGGAACTGAGATTTCCTTCAGTTGGATTAGCCTTCCAAGAGGCAAAGGCAAGTTGTTTCAGGGCAACTGCCTCACCACAAGATTCAGTGTACCATGGACAGGAGGAAGGGTAAGACAACTGAAGGCGAGATGGGATAAATCTGTGCATGAGAGAGATCAGTTTGCTTTGGAAGAATTCCCAGGAAGAATTGATGTCAGAGGCAGTGGAGATGGGAGACCAATCCAGACGATTGATGGCTGCTTGAAGACCGTCCCAGTCGGCCTGAGTGAAATGCCAGACTCATCGGCGCTGAAGAGGCTCTCTGAGAATGGCTAGAGAGATGTCCACTTTGACAAGCACATGATCAGAAGAACCGATTGGAGCAGAAGAAGAGCAGCAGACATTAGCAGGGAAGTTAGTCATAACCAAGTCTAGAAGAGAAGATACTCCATTGGCTGAGATCCGGGTCGGGAAATTGACAGATTGTGTCAATCCCAGTGAGTCACAGAAGTCCTTTGCTGAGGTGCCATGACTGGTGAGAGAGGAACCCACACCCAACCAGGTGGCATGATGACAATTGAAGTCACCACATATGAGGAAGAGAGAGTTGGGATGAGTGGATAGAAGTTGGTCCATGTTGTCAGACAGTGAAATGTAGATGGAGTCATCACTGTTTGGGGGACGGTACAGAACACATATGAACAAAAGGTGGGAGCGGAGAGGAAGCCGTAGCCAGAGGTACTCCTGGGGGTGAGGAGGAGAGAGGGCAGTGCAAGGAGAGTGAGGAAGAGAGTTTTTGATAAAGATAGCCACACCACCACCAGGCCGAGGCTCAGGTCTATCATACCGGAGGAGGGAGTAACCAGGAAGAGATATTAAGGAATCAGAGACATCTTGAAGGAGGAAAGTCTCTGTTAAGCAGATCAAGTCTGGATTGTCAGAAGCAACCTGTATGGAGAGATCAGTCAGGTTTGAGCGAAGGCCCCGGATGTTTGAGGTCCATACCGTTAATGAAGAGAGAGGGGGAGCATCGCGTACAGGACAGGGGAGGGGAGGAGTAGGGTAAGATGAAGGATGAGAGGGGGAGGTAGGGAGAGCAGTTGTTAGTGTGTCAGCGATTGCAGAAGAGTTCCAAGAAAGGGAAGGATGAGGAGGATGAAAGGTTTGAAGGTGAAGGGATGAGGCACAGAGAGGGGTTGTTTGAGGGGGGGCAGAGGAAAGAAGAAGGTTGGGGGGGGGGTGGAGGTATGAGATAGAAGGGAGACGAAGTGGGGAGGAGGCAGCTTTGAGGAGGAGGGGGGAGGAGGGAGAATTGGAGAGGAATGGTATGGGGGAGATTTGAATGGGAGGGGTTGGGGGGGAGTTCTGAAGGGGAGGAGTGAGGGGGGAGTTTAGGAGGGGAAGGGCAATGGGGGAGTTCAGGAGTGGAAGGGCAAGGGGGGAGTTCAGGAGTGGAGGGGTAGGGGGGGAGTTTAAGAGTGGCGGGGCAAGGGGGGAGTTTAGGAGTGTAGGTGCAAGGGGAGGGATTTGGATGGGAGGGGCAAGAGGGGAGTTTAGAAAGTGGATGATTAATGAAAGACGAACATTGAAAACAAATTGGGTTTGTTGTGATTTTCAAGTTAGCAATCCGGTTCAGAATGATGGAGGAGGGATGGAATGAATGTGAATTTAGACCATGTAGTGAGGGAGACGTATAAGAAAATAGAATTTATTTTTTTTGAGGTGGAATGAGTTGGAGAGCAAATTGAGAAAAGCCTTTTAAATAGGAAGAAAAACAGCGTGTTGTAAAATACCACTGAGTAAAACACTGAAGGGGAAAGGTTATACATATTTAAATAATATTTAAACAGAACCGTGAACAATCTTATGTGCACAAAAATACCAACGGGGGGAGAGCCGAGAGGGACCACCACGAGTCACGTGAAGGGCAAACGGTGGATGGCAAGGAGTTAATGGGGGCGGGGCGAACAGCACACCTGGACAGAAAATACAGGCCGAGTCAACAGTACACGTGGAGAAAGGAAAATAAATGTTTTTGGTTTTTTTTTTGTTTGTTTGGTTTTTGGGGGTGGGGGGGGGGGGGGAGGTGGGGATTTAGAACGTTAGACAGAGTATTATGTTCGGGGTAGAAGGGAAAAAAACTAAGAGCCAAGCAAAACACGATTAAGATAACAAACACCGACGGGGGTACAACTACAAGGCCGCACACGAGGAGCAGAACACGATTAAATAATTACAAGTTACAGGAAATTCAAACCAAAAGTAACTATAATCAAAACAATAACGCATGGACGATAAAATAACGAGTTGAAATTTGACAATCTATCTGGGGAAATGGGGGAGAAACACGTGGTCGAAGAACGAACGACCGAACGAATAAGAATGAATAAACGAATGAGAACAGAGAAGGAAATGTTTTTTTTTTGGATTTTTTTGAGTTGTGATTTACACAAGGAAGAGGGCTATGGGGTGAAAAGATTGGGAAAACAGAGAACGAAAGTTATTGGATCACAAAAACACGGACCGCTGAGAGAAAAACAAAGCCTCAAGGTTGTACAGTGTTCACTGTACAACTACAAGGCCTCAAAACACGACCCGAATTAACACGATTTTCAATACAGGTATGAAAGATTTGCACCGAAAATCTTCGTCGGGAGACAATATATACACCATAAAATAAATAGTTATAACGAAAATACAAATGGGAACAATTACTTAACTTCGATTTCGATGGATAGCATGGAGAGCTGAGAATAAACGAACCCTCGCCAGCAAGACCGGAAACGGAAACTCAATAAACTCAACTGAAGCCACAAATCGGCCATTTTCCACTCCCATTCACGGTGCATGAGAATTATTATCTATTGTTTAGTTGTTGTTCAATTATCGACTTGGCACGAAGGTTGGAGTTCACACAACCCCCTCTATTGACTTAGTAGTGATGAGGAGAACATGAGAACCCTTTCCAGCATGTCGTGCTCTTCAGAGTGCAACTCGCCTCTCACACTGTCCGGTCCCGTCCCTTTCTTCTGATCCTGTTATAGATCGGGACCGAGAGAGGTGAGGTTCTAACCACGGGAAGAGCATGCACACAAAACCACGAGCCAGGTGCACTTGGTTGCAATAGGAGGTGTATTGAACAGAGCACCGGAAGAGGAAGTACAATAAATCTTGAGAACAATAAACTCAACAAAAGCACTGAATTATATCAGTAAATAATATACGAGTTATTGTTGCACAGAATTGTTGGTAATAGCAAAGATCCATTAATAATTCAGTGGTTGATATCCAGCTTCTTCTAAAAAGGAAGCACGATGATAATTACCAACTAGAACGACACTACTCTACATCACGAGGTCGACCGAAATGCCTCTGCCCACGTTATTACATCTTACTATAATTCACCAAATGTCCGTCTGTCCGTTCGAAGGTACCGCAAAAACGGCTGAACCAATCGCAACGATATTTTGGGTGGGTAATCCTGGGACCCCTTGGAGTAAAATAGGCTATATTGTTTTTCCATTTTTTCCCCAATTTTCCAATTTTCCCGTTTTTCCAAACATGATGGAATGATATTTACCGATATGAACAGTGATGTGGCTTTTATTGAAATTCTACAAATACTGTTTAGATTTTGATGAGAATTATGAACCTGCCGTGAATGCGGAAGTGGACAGATTATGCAATGCGCCGGATTGATAATATCCCAATACAACCGTCATTCAATGAATGAATATGAATGAATGATTGTTTTAAGGCAATTTTCCCCGCAACAGCGGGGGGTTAGCCTTGCGGGCCCCATGACAATCATGGTTCCCTGTTTGAGGCAATTGTTTTTCCGGCCGGATGCCCTTCCTGGCGCCAACCCTGAGTCGCTTCTTCCAAAGTGCAGGAATACGGTGTACCTATTCTAAACTGGGGTACACACCGGGATCATTCATCCCAGCAAGTTGGTACTTAATTTGCCGACCTCGGAAGGATGACAGGCTGAGTCAACCCCCCTGGTGTTAATTCAACGATCGACCGGGATTCAAACCCAGGCTCCTAGGATCCCAAGCCGGCATCCTAACCGCTAAGCCAACACCAGGCTTACAACCGTCATTCAATCATAATGTTAAATCGTTAAACATGAATCGTGTTAATCGTTTTGTTAAAGTATCAATTGATGATTGGAATTGAGTGAATACAATTACGATTTTGAATTCGTAATTGTATTCACCCAACCATACGGAACTTCACATCAGGATTTATATATTCTGGATTTAAATATGCAGATTCGCCATTGACTGGGTATGGAACACACGTACCTGTTTGTTTGCAAACGGGTACGTTTTTCATGGACGTCCTTCACGAACTTGCTGTCCATGTCTGACGTGCGACTGAAGGTGCTACAGGAATGTGGAATTTATTGGTTTCATGCTTTGGCATTCGCCGTTTCTGTATTGTCTGTCTACTTCTGGCCTCCCACCCATGCGTAGCACAGGTACCTCATTAGTAATGATAATACTTGTACCAAATTTGCTTTAAATCCCTTCAGCTGTTCACAAGTTATCACATTTTTACCTGACATGACCTCTGACCTTTCACCTCGGGACCCCAAAATATCATCAGTTAATCTTTACATCATTATCCATATGTGTACCAAGTTTGAATTGGATCACTTCAGCCATTCTCAAGTTATAGACATGTTACAGAATTTGACCCTTGACCTCGTAATCCCAAAATCTAACTGGAACGGCACTCAGTAGAGAGCATACCTCCGCCTGGTTGGCCATATCACTCAATGGTGAAGAATTACTTAATCTATCTATAATGCCAGTAATCTCTGTGTGTGTGTATGCGACCGCTGTTTCTCGACAACTACCGGTCCGATATACTTTAAACTTGCCAGGTATATTGCTGGGGACCCGAGGATGTGCCTTTTCAAGGTTTCATATTAATCGGACAATTACTTACCGAGCTATGTCCAAAAAACGATTCAACCAATCAGAGAGCAGCGAGCTATCGCGTGTGCCGAACGTGGCGAACACACTCTGCCTCGGACGGCACATTTGAGAGCGTATTCATTTATTTCACGTTGGCAAACTATGTTGGCGTTAAACTATGTTTTAAAACTAATTAAAACTACTATCTATAATTCCACGGGTCCGATAAAAAACACGGTACTCGCAAGCCGTTCGCTTTGGACCAAACCATTTCATGTAAATAGAGGGGGGGGATTGTCACCGTACTCGCAAGCCGTTCGCTTTGGACCAAACCATTTCATGTAAATAGAGGGGGGGGGATATAATTTTAGATATATATATAGTACGGGCATGCCCTAGTAAACTAGAATGCCACTCAGTAGAGCGCATACCCCCGCCGTGGGTCACGTTGGAATAGTACCATTTCACAAAAGTTTGAGGGAGTAGTTCAGTGACAACACAATACAAGACAACACAAGACAGACACTGCACAGATATATATTTAGAATATATAGAAGACAATGTAAAAAAAAAACAACAAGGCAATTTCACTTACATTTTCGGATTCAGCGTTCAATTCTATATAAAAGTGTGTATTTTGAGGCATGTGTGACTTCAAATAAAATTGTGAGCCAGGAAAAAACGTTCGTTTCATTCCTTAGGAATGCAACATGTAAAACTGGCCCAAACGTCAAAACAAAACTCGCTCATTTTAAGTCGTACAAGCTAATGCGACCACTCATTATTCTGGGAAGTATCCCGTGCACATGCTGGTCACACTTATAAGTAACCTAAGTCTTTATAAGTTCATCAAATACTGACACTGCGATTGACATTCGCTGAGATAAATGTTGATATTGTGGCTGACACGAAAGCTCACTGGCGTGAGGGCATCATTCCGCGCACCAAGTGGGTGGCGGCCACGCCCGAGGGGTAGGCGTGGCCTTGGGATATACACCGGGCGCGCAGCCCGCAGCGCTCCAGTGCCACAGTGGAGCTCTTGCAATAAAGACTCTTTTAACTTACTGCGTTGTCTGCTTCCTCCTTGCTAACAAGTAGCGCGCGTAGCACCGCGCTTCATTGGTGACCCTCCGACGTTCTGGTCAGCCGTCGCTGACCACCCGAACCCGCCACAGCAATGGCAACCAACGCGGTCCAAATCAAACTCCCCGAGTTCTGGGAGGCTCAGGCCGAAGTTTGGTTCCTGCAGGCAGAAGCCCAGTTCCGACTTCGAGGCATCACGGTGGACGAGACCATGTACTGCCACGTGGACGCCTCCCTCGGGTCTGGCACGGCCGCCCGCATCGTGTCGGTCCTGAGGAACCCACCGGCCGACGGCAGGTACGAGGCGATCAAGCGTCTCCTCCTCGCCACGTTCGGCCTCACGGTGGACGCATGGGCCGACCGCCTCCTGGACCTCCCCGAGCTCGGTGACACGCGACCGTCGGTCCGAATGGACCATATGCTGTCACTGATGGGCGACGAAACCCCGAACGCTCTATTCCGGGCGTTATTTCGACGCCAGCTGCCAGCACGAGTACGCCTCGCGTTGGCCGGTTTCGCGGCGACGGAACCCCGAGCTCTCGCTACAGAGGCCGACAAGTTCTTCACGGCTTTGGACATGCAGGTGAGTTTTGGCGCGGCCGTCGCGCATCCCGAGGCTGATGCACACCTCGTGGCTGATGCTGATGCACACCTCGCGGCCTCTGCCGCCTCCGCCGCCAACCTGGTGTTTTTTCCACGCCCAGTTCGGCCACGAGGCTCGGCAATGTCGCCCGCCGTGCTCATTCGGCAGGTCGGGAAATGCCCGGGCCGGCCCTCGGTAGTGGCACTGAGCGCTGGCCGTTCAAAGAGCCTACTATTCATCACGGACACCTTATCCGGGCGCCGTTACCTGTGCGACACGGGAGTGCAGGTGAGTGCCGTTCCCACCGGTACGTCCGACAAGCAGACCGCGGGCCGGGGCCCCGCACTGCTTGCTGCCAACAGTACGTCCATACGCACGTACGGAAAACGCTGCCTTTCTCTGTGGTTCGGAGGGCAGGTTTTCCGATGGTCGTTCGTCACTGCCGACGTGCCTATGGCACTGCTTGGCACGGACTTCCTCTGTGCCAATGGCCTGTTGGTGGACGTAAAGCACAGAAGGCTTGTCCAGGCTGAGACGTTCAGCTCGCTCGCTTGCGCGCTGCCCGCCTCGTTGAGCAGCTCCCGGAGCGGCTCATCGAGCGGCTCGCTGAGCGGCTTGCTGAGTGGTTCAGTTCCGGCCAGGTTGATCTGTACGCTTCCGGCAGCGGACGAATTCACCCACCTCCTCGCCGGCTTCCCGGCCCTCACGCGGCCCACCTTCTCAGTGGGGGCCGTCAAGCACGGGGTGGAACACTACATCCCCACCGCCGGGCCACCGGTCTACGCCCGGGCACGCCGCCTCGAGCCGACGAAGCTCGCGGTAGCCAAAGCGGAGTTCGCTACGCTGGAGCGGCTCGGCATCGTGCGGCGCTCCGAGAGTGCTTGGGCATCACCGCTCCACATCGTGCCAAAGCCTGGCGGGGGATGGCGACCGTGCGGGGACTACCGGCGCCTCAATGACGCCACCACCCCCGACCGCTACCCCGTCCCCCACATTCAGGACTTCTCCGCCCGATTGGCGGGCATGTCCTTCTTTTCAATGGTGGACGTCATTCGCGGCTACCATCAGGTCCCCGTCAGGCCAGAGGGCATCCCGAAGACGGTGGTCATCACGCCATTCGGACTTTTCGAATTTCTTCGGATGCCCTTCGGTTTGAAGAATGCAGCTCAGGCGTTCCAGCGACTAATGGACAGCGTCTTGCACGACTTGGATTTTGTGTACGTCTACCTGGACGACATCCTCGTCGCCAGCGCGTCCCGCGAAGAGCACCTTCACCATCTCCGCACGCTTTTCGAACGCCTGGGCCAGCATGGCCTCATTGTGAACCCCACCAAGTGCCAGTTCGGCGTCGCCGACATCGACTTTTTGGGGCACCGCGTCACCAGGCACGGGGCCGTCCCCCTACCGGCCAAGGTGGAGGCTGTGAAGGAGTTTCCGCGCCCCCGCACGATCAAGGGGCTCCAGGAGTTCCTGGGCATGGTAAACTTTTACCATCGGTTCCTGCTCCGCATCGCCCAGCTCCTGCGCCCCTTGCACGAGGCCCTCCGAGGGAAGGCGGCAAAGGTGACATTACCTGGACCGAGCAGATGGACGCGGCATTCGCGGGCGCGAAGCTCGCTTTGGCTAACGCCACCATGCTCGCGCACCCGGCACCCGATGCACCGATCGCCCTCACCACCAACGCCTCGGACTATGCGGTGGGCACGGTGCATGAGCAATGGGTGCGTGGTGCCTGGCAACCGCTGGCGTTCTTCAGCCGGCAGCTTCGCACGCCCGAACGCCGTTATAGTACCTTCGACCGCGAGTTGCTCGGGCTTCACCTGGCGGTCAGGCACTTCCGCCATCTGCTCGAGGGCCGTGCGTTCACGGCCTTCGTCGACCACAAGCCACTGGTCTTCGCGATGGGCAAGGTCGCCGAGCCGTGGTCGGCCCGGCAGCAGCGTCACCTCTCGGCCGTGTCCGAATATACGACGGACATCCTGCAGATCACGGGGAAGGACAACCCGGTGGCGGATTGCCTTTCCCGGTCCATCGCCCACGCAGTCCACCTTGGCATCAACTATGCCCGGATGGTGGCGGACCAGGCCGCCGACCCCGGCGTCCAGGCCTTGCGGACCGCCGTCACGGGCCTCCACGTCACCGAGGTGCCGTTCGACGGCGCGGGCACGGCCCTCTTGTGCGACGTCTCCCTCGGGTGGCCTCGCCCCATCGTGCCCGCGGGCTGGCAGCGCCACGTTTTTGACGCCATCCACGGCCTGTCCCACCCGGGCACGAAGGCCTCCCAGAGGTTGGTCGCCGACAAGTTTGTCTGGCATGGCCTCCGGAAGGCCGTCCGCGGCTGGACCAGGACGTGCCTCGCGTGCCAGCGCGCGAAGGTGCACCGACACACCCGGGCCCCATTGGCCCCGTTTACGGTGCCGGAACGTAGGTTCGACCACGTTCACGTGGACCTAGTGGGACCCCTGCCCCCCTCGCGGGGTTTCACCCATGTCCTCACCATGTTGGACCGCACCACCCGGTGGCCGGGTCTTTGGCGGTGACGACGGCGGCGGACGTCGCACAGGCGTTCATCGCCACCTGGGTCGCCCGGTTCGGCGCCCCCTCGGACATCTCGTCCGAACGCGGCCCCCAGTTCACCTCGGAGCTCTGGGGGGGCAGTCGCGCGGGGGCTCGGGGTCCAGCTGCACCGAACCATGGCTTACCACCCCCAGGCCAACGGCCTGTGCGAGCGGTTCCACCGCTCGTTGAAGGCTGCGCTCCGGGCCACCCTCCGCGACGGCGGCTGGGTCGACAGGCTCCCCTGGGTCCTGCTGGGCCTCCGGACGGCGCCCAAGGACGACCTGCGCACATCCGTGGCGGAGTTGGTCTTCGGACAACCACTGCGGGTGCCGGGCGAGTTCCTCCCCGACCCCACGGCACCATGGTCCGCGGCGCAGGAGCACTCCGCGCTGCAGGAGACCGCCCGGAGGTTCGCCCCGGTGCCGACGGCGCACCACGGGCACCCACCTTCCGCACGTCGCCCCGGAGCTTCGCATCGCGGAGTACGTCTTCGTCCGGCACGACGCCCACCGGACACCACTGCGGCCCCCGTACGACGGGCCTTTCCGCATGCTGGAGACCGGGGTGAAACATTTCACCTTTGACATCGGCGGTACTCCCGACCGCGTCTCAGTGGACTGCCTCAAGCCGGCCCACCTCGACGTGGACCACCCACCGCCGGTGGCTCGGCCCCCGCGTCGTGGCCACCCCCCTGAGGGCGGACCCCTGGCACCGCCCAGCCCCGCCGGCATGCCGCCCCCCGGTCCGGCACCCATCCCGGGAACAGCCGGAGGCATCCGAGCTGGCATCCCTGCACCCCGGACGCCGCCAGTCGCCAGAGGCCGCTTCGGCCGGGTCATCCGTTTGCCCCGCAAACTGGCCCTCCAGGTGCGCGGGAATTCTGGGGGGGCGCGTGTGGCAGACACGAAAGCTCACTGGTGTGAGGGCATCATTCCGCGCACAAAGTGGGCGGCGGCCACGCCCAAGGGGTAGGCGTGGCCTCGGGATATATGTGAGATTCCACCTTCCTGATCGAAATAGAGTTCCACCAACAGGCTTGAGAATGACGAGACCTTTATTGAAATAACACTTTATACGGATCCGGAGGAAGCCAAGACATCTACAGCAAGAGCCAGTCTCATGCCAAGTCAAGCCTTCCTGCCAACACATTGATTCTCATTCATTTATATATGAATACGATTATCAGAAAATCTCCGAGAGAACAAAGCGACTGGCGAGAGTCCCTCCCACCGTTATCCGCTGTTCGGGGGAGTCAGCCCTTCCTTATCATTCGGACCAGATATAGTTTCAAAAAAGCTCCGAGGTGACGAAAATGTAACTCACAGAGAGAAAAGTGCATGCTTGGCCAAACAAACCCATATATTTTATGGGTTTGTGTACATGAGTAATTCAGAGCATGTTTATACAGAGTCAAGCGTCGCTGCGATTAATACAAAATATATATGGTTAACGATAGGTTTTATGTCTGCAACCTAAACATTCTGCTAGTGTTACGCAAAATCACGCGCATGTGAGCGTTCTCCTGCCCGCGGCTCGAGGCGCCGTCTGAGAATCATGATAGGGATTTTACGACCGGCCTTATCTAGCCTCGAAAGTGCACACGTATACAATTTGTCCAACACGACTGAAGCGAGCCTTTCCTCATTTTAAATGAAAGTGAAGCAAAAACCTCATTGTAACTCAGGCGTCACTGTCATTAAACAAAACAGTTAATGTTTTTGGCAATTTATCAAAGGATTTATGTCTACGATTCAAGCAGCCTACCTAAGGTTCGAATACATTTTATTAACTCATGAAATAACATTATAGAACAGCATTTTATAACATAGCTTACGTGGTAATACGTCAGTCAACCGGCATTTATAATTGAGCATTAAGCAGTAACAAATCTGAGACCTGACATTCCTTCCTCTTGTCTCGTCGAGACAAAGTATCTCAAGAGACAACGTGCCACATCGGGCTTTATTGAAAGACCATCGTGTAATGCGGGTATCTCCCAAGGGCATACCGTGCGCCCATAGCGCCTCGCCCCTGCATTTGGGGAACGTGTCGTGTGGTGCGTGCTTGGAGCCTGAGGGCTCAAAACATGAAAGTTCATTAACGTTTCGGATCCACAACGAAGACGTCTGGTCCAGATGAGGTTCTGCTCCGCCAGAGGGTGCATCACTTCCCCTGCGGAACTGGCTCCCCCCACCCTTTGCAGACGCAGTCCTTGCAGATCTTCGAAGTTAATCAACGGTCATGCCCATGAGGTCCCTCACGTGTTGCTGTTCTGGGGAATACAAAATGTCGTCAGTATCTTGTGTCTCAATTTCCTGGTCAGGGTACAGAGCGTAAAAATCCGAATCCGAATCACTTGAAGCAAAGAGATCCGCAACATGTGGATCAAAGAGATCCGAAACATTTGGATCAAAGAGATCCGAAACATTTGAAGAAAAGAGAGGGACTTCCTTTATGTCAAAGTCTCCCATGGGCGCCTGGTCGGCTTGCGGGTCGAGGATATCCACGTCGGGTCCCTCGACCGCCAGACCCAGTGTCGCAATCAGATCCATAGTTGGGTCGGAAGGGGGCGTGCAGCTGTCCGCTTGTAATACATAAGCAGCGTTAGCCAGTACACGCAAGGGGTTTATAGCACAAGTATCACAGTCATCACATACACCGTTACAGGCAGCAGCCAGTTCCCACATGGGATCCACACAAGTATCACAGTCGTCACAAAATTCAATGCAATTTTCTGGAGCGCCGGTCACGTCTGCCTTGTTGAAGGACCCGTTCAGGTCGACGGCCTCTGTGGTCAGAACCATAGTCGTTGTCGGCGGCTTTTTCACTTTCCATCCTGTAAAATACTTTCTCATACAGAGGAGGACTAGAGATTTAATTAGTGCCCCCCAAATTACTACCCCGATTATCACAGCCAGTGCGGTCAATAACCACTTCACTATGGTGCCCGTCCATCCCTGGAACCAGTCAGTGAGCCAGCTAAATGTATAAGAATTTTCGCGCGCGATCCGATCGATCGTCAGGGCGTGGCTAGTTTCCCTTAGTCTCACTATTGCGGCTGACACTCCTTCAGATGGATCGGGTATGTAAGTGCAACATTTTCCCTCTATAATTCCGCATACCCCTCCTTTCTCTGCCAAGAGCATGTCCAAAGCCACCCGATTCTGCATCACCATTGTACGCATGTGAATCACCGTGTCCAATAGTATGTCATGAGCCGTAGCGGTGTCGTTTGCCACCTTTTCTAGGGCCAAAGCCAATTTATCTATCCGGAAACTATCCATGACTGTGCCCGCTCCTGGGAAGAAGAAACCAAACACCTTTTCCCATAGACTCCCGTGTAGTTTAGTGGTTCCATCTTCGTTTATGACTGACCTCTTATAACGCCTGTCCAAGGACTTTGGGTCTAGCTCATCCAGTATCTCAACGTCAGGAAGGACTGAACCCAGATAACATGTGCCCCCCCAATTATTTGGTAAATAGGGGTAAGCCTTGTCGCCGCATATAAACATTGTCCCATGGGGTGGGACCAGGTGGGTGGATAAGCACTGGAGTCCCTTTACCACCCCATTAATCCTACTAACCCCCCTAGAGAATGTTATAGCCGTTATGTTGTGGTTGTGTTTATCTTGCAGTACTATTCGTAATGTAATCCCCGAGCTCCCTTGTCCCAGCTTCCCGGGGAGAGTGTAGGCGCATTCTGATTCTCCCATACGCAAGTGGCCGGAACCCTGGAGGCAGACCCTCCCTTTCTGTGGTTTGACCCAGACGGGGGCAGGCCTCTCGGCCACATGGGCAATCATTGACGGGCGATAATTAAATTGTCGATTGCAACTCTTGCCGTTGTCAACCCCTTCTCTTTCCAGCGTGGTGACTAAACATGGGGAATCGATAGGTTGTGAGCAGAGGTCATTGAGGGACAGAGGTAGCACTATCATGTGTATTCCTGTGGTGCCTGCTTGGGGAAAGCGCATGCACGACCAGCAGTGTGTCCTATTTTGAATTGTTGCCACTTCCCTGGCCACTTTCCAATATGTGTTTTCACCCTTCTTTGGGGCCTTATTCTGGGGTTGTGGCGTGAGTATGTATTCGATGCATGGTATGTAGTTCTTTTCGCCACCGGCCGCGCCAGGGGTCCAGACGCTGCACCGGACCTGCATAGTCATGCCTTTCTCTAGGCGCGTGCGTGTTTGTAGCTTAAAATCAGGGGTTCCCCATTTGTATCCTGGTTGGGCCAAGGTCTTAATGCTAGCTTGCCCGTCTTCCCGGAACTCTCGTTGCTTTTGTAGTACCATGCCAACGCGTCCAGGCCCTGCCGACAGTGCTAGCCAATTTATGTTCACCCAATTTGTGTGCAGGGCTTTCTGTTCGAAACATGGTAGTGATACTCTTTGTCCCCATGTTACGGTGAGGTGTCGGGTTTCGTTTTTGCATCTATTGGAATCGGAGTTTCCCCTAGCTGCTGTCGCTATCAATAGTATTGTACCTATGATTAGGCCCATCCTTACTGTGTTCTGGGGGTGTGGTGTCTGGTGCTTGTATGGCCAACTTACAGTGCGTGGCGTGGATCCACGAAGTCTTGCCCTCGCAAAAGACTGCCGTTGGTGTAGTCAGCAACACCTGGACTGGTCCCTTCCACCTTGGTTCCAAGGCGTTCTTGCAGGTGAAGTGCTCCACGAACACCTGGTCTTTTTTCCTCTGGTGGAACACCTGGTCCACAAGTCTCCTGGGAGCGCCTGGTCTACAGGTCTCCAATTCATAGATTCAATTCATTCAATTCATAGTTTCATAGAACACCTTTTCTCCAATTTCCTAATCCACTTTTTTGAACAGCAGCACGTGAGGGACCTCATGGGCATGATCGTTGATTAACTTCGAAGATCTGCAAGGACTGGGTCTGCAAAGGGTGGGGGGAGCAAGTTCCGCAGGGGAGGTGATGGGCCCTCTGGCGGAGCAGAACCTCATCTGGACCAGACACCTTCGTTGTGGATCCGAAACGTTAATGGACTTTCATGTTCTGAGCCCTCAGGCTCCGAGCACGCACCACACGACACGTTCTCCATTCTGGTCAGTTCTGGTGTCTGGTCACACACAATGTTTTCCTCACCCACTGTGATTCGCTCACAATAGATTCTCACTGTTATGTCTGAAATTAAGCTACCCTACTGGGTATTCGTGAAGGGGGTCCATCTTTCCCAACCCCTTCCTTCACACCAGCCACTTCACGTTGTCCACCATACTCACTGAATTGTCATCAATTCTGAAATTCGTCTCATGAAAACACATCCCAGAGTCTAGTGTAACAGCCAGACAAACACATAGACACGCCGAAGACCCCAGGGTACCCATCAAACTAGCTTGTCCGCAGATTCACAACACAGCGAAACATGTAACTTTACTAAAATAATCACTTACTCATACCTAGCTGGATAACTAGCATAACTAGCTCAACACCTGGAACTCATAACTAATACTCATACCACTAATTACTCATAATAACTCATAATTACTTATGTAATTACTCATGCCAATACTTACTCAAAATAATGTAATATCCCAATCTTCACCCCTTATGCAAATCGAAGCACCCCGGACAACCCACAACCAATATCAACCACTGTAGCCGCCTTCCCCTCCAGGCAGCCACACACAGCCACATACATCTCCATCCACGTCACACAAGACAACAGCCAACGAGTGTGTCCACCACACAGAAACCTTTGGCAATGCAACAACCGAACTCCCAGACAACCAACAACAAAACCCAATCCATCTCCATGGCTCATCAAGCAGTTCCAACTTAATCCAGCTTCACATACCGATTTCCCCAAAAACTCGTGAAACTTCACCCCCATTTTGGAAAAACCCTGGACTAAACCCTGACACCCTAAATAACTTCAGACCCATCTCCAACCTACCCTTTCTGTCAAAAGTTTTGGAACGTGCTGTGGCCACTCAACTCAAACATCACCACTCTGCCAATAACCTGTATGAAACATCCCAATCCGGATTCTGCTCCAGCCACAGTACTGAAACTGCTCTCCTCAAAATCACCAGCGACCTTTTCTCTCCTCTGATGCCGGCAACCTCAACATTTTCATCCTCCTCACCTCAACGCCTCCTTTGACATCATCAATCACACCATCCTCCTCACCCTGTTTAGACCAGCTTGTGCCTATTAAACCCAAATCAGTTCACTCCCAAGCTTCACATGGACCACCTACTACTCTCAAATTATCCACTCTGGCTCCGGAATCCCAAAAGCACTCTTCTCTACAATAAACAAACTAAATAAACAAACTTTACAACGTGAACAAACTCCTCAGCGCCCTGGATACCGCCACCTGTCATTCAGAGTAGACAACAGCATCTCCTTTCTGGCTTTCAGCATCTCCTTTCTCCTTTCTGGCATCCAAATGAAATTCTGGCTTCAAATCAACTTCCTCGAACTTAACTATGATAAATCTAAATTAATCTTCGTTTGCCCACAACCACTCATAACTTTGCCCCCCAAAAAACAAGTCACATTCTTTGTATATTGCCAACATTGTTCATCGTTTAAGTATCATCCAGAACTAAATTTTTATAAACCATCAACTTGTAGATGCATTTATTTATATCCCATTAACCCAAGAACTCTCAATTGCTTGGTTATATTTTAGTAATGTCATATATCCATATTTCTTTTCCAAATTGTTCCTGATATACACATTAATCCCATCTGTCTTTGTTTCCAGATGAACTCAAATCAGGAAATCAACACAAATCCTTATTACCTCCAATCAATCCAAAATTAAATCAAACAATTCAAAACCAGATCGGATCAGCGATCAAAAATCATTTTTCCAAGCAACAATTCATTCAAAGACCAAGCTTAAAAACACAACTCTCATCTTACTGTGACAAATAAGCAACCAACCTACTTCACACTAAAACAAATAACTTTTCATCACCCCTTTCTTAGCCACCGCCTCTTACACTTAAACAGATCACAATACGAGGTTGCATCCCAGTACTGACTCTGCTGCCTTCTTGCAAACCACTTCAACTCCATGAATTTTACATGTTTCGTGAACGGAACAAAGCACTCTGTAATTGTCAGATTGAAACTGCCCCAAACCCGTCCATATAAACTCCATTGTTGTCCTGTTCATCTCTCTGTGTTACATTTACATTTTGTGACTCACAGCTCCTGCCTCCATGGAACAATGACGCCTGAGCACTCAATTAGCCCTCCCAGTACCAAAGACTTACAATCAGACCGACAGACAAACAAATAACAGAGGCATGTCGCCAGCCCCAGCACAGGACATCCCCTTTCCGGGCAGGCACAATATAATCCACAGCATCGAAATGCCAATTTCTATCCGGAGTCTCGCAAAGCCAAAATCCATGCATGCGTGCTCCATCATGCAACCCGATCTGTACTTGGTGCGCCCGGCGCCCCCTATAATCAGTGAGTTATAATAACCACAATATCTCTGGCACCCAACTCGTGATACCACAATTTAATCCACGTTACTTGCATCTCTTCATCCTCCCAAATGTCCTCTTAACATGACTTAAATTAAATTCCAGCGTACTGTACCTGACGCGTCCACAACAACAAAAAACTCGATATTCTCTGTCCACTAATTACGTACATGACTTCAGTTTAACCAACAATATAATGTCCTTTCCTTCCAGATTTAGGTTCTATATCCTGTCGTTAAAGCAACACCCTGTAGACTGACTCCGCCTGTCGTTCTTCCAAGGTTAGTGAATTCCCTCTGACCTTTCCCTTGCATATCTCGAACAAAGGTCAACTAAACTTTAAAAGGTCAAACTTCGAATTGGTCAACCAGCGCTTTATTTTTCCGCAAATAATACAAGTCCGGCGTCATTCCCTGCAAGAACCACATCCAGACAGACAAATGACCCTTATTGAGGCTCTACATCGCAAAATGCTAGCTCCTACGAATCCAACAACCGTCACAATCCGTCCAGGAACTTCCGTACGTGCTCTACAATGCAGCACCTCTCTACCTGGTGCACCTTTCGCACATCCCTCCTCGTTCGCACAACGCTTCATCAACACAAATGCCTCGATGCATCTTCCAGCCGCCACTCCGCACTGTACCTTACTGTATGAACAAGACTTCCTGTTGGAACTTGGCTCCGGAAATTAATTACTCTGTCTTGAAATCGTTTATTTTAGCCATCTTAAATAAATCCATCCATCTATCCATCTTATAAATCCATCTTAAATAAAAATCCATCTTATAAGTAACGTATTCGTCCTGTGACATTGCCTGGCATATATGTCGCAGCCGGCCACTATTCCGACATGGCTCGTCTGACATGAACGTCCGACATCCAGCAAAGTCGAAATGACCCACAATGCATTTGGGCACACATCCTCCTCTGAGAGTGGGCGAGTTATCGCCGGCACTCTGAGCAGATAATTAAACGAACATTGCCAGGATTCTCGGATAGACGTTTAATTTCACAACACACATGACAAAAATCCGATTTAAATTCAGAGATCGCCGATCGACCTGGCACAACCATCTCAACGCGACGACGCCACGCCGCCCCCCGTCTTGGCGCGCACCCTCGTGCCTCCACACGAATCCCAACACTCCCTGCACGCCGCTCTATTCGCGTTCGCGGCGGGGTTTACCTCGCGTTGGGACATGCAGTCGGCTGTCATAACAAAGTGCTGTCATAACAAATCTACGACCTGACATGTAGTGAGCTGTCAGAACATTGAGCTGTCAGAACTCATCCCTAGCTCGTGAACATCGCAAAAAAACAGGATCTCCGACGCTCCACCTCTCTGACCCAAAATGCACTATATGACACCAATTCCAAAGGTGAGCTGCCTCAGCGATACATCCCACACATACAATCCACAATATCTGCCATTGAATGAACTCTTCGATTCAAGTAAAACGCACACTTCGACCCAAACTCTGAACCTCCAGTTCCACAAACTCCAAACCTCCGTCCGGCTGCCGCTCGAAAGAAAAAAAACAGCCCATCCTGCAACCATCTCCAAGAAACCGCTTCATATCAACAGTAGATCGACAAGGGCACTCCGAGTGCTCTCCTGACCCGATTTATATCAATTCGCTTCCCAAACACTCCCAAACAGATGAAAATCCGGACTCAGTTCAGGACCTCGCCTGTTCTCTCGGATAGACGTTAAAATGGACATTCCCGGCCTGAATTTCCCCCAAGTCGAGCAGATCGCTTACAAAGTTTCACACCGAAACCCTCTGCTTTGCACTTGACACACAGACAAACACATTGGCCAGACACACACGTCAATTAATATCCCAATATACATTCATTCCTCATTCATATCCTCATTCATATTACGTCTCTCATTCAAGGAAAAAGGATTTTTGGGACGGGTTGGACGGGGGGTGGGTTGAGGTGGAAAGGGGAGGCAGGGCGGGGGGTGTTGGGGTGTTGCCTAGAGCCCCGGGGCTGAGCTCAGGTCTTGGGGGGGGGTTGGGGGCATGGTGGCTACCTCCCCTTTCGCGGGGTCTTGGTCCGGATTATGGACGAGCGGCATTAGCCGCTGATTTGCTTGCTTAACTACCTCCTTAATTGTTTTGTCCTGAACTTTGCTTCCTGAACTTGCTTCCTTTGGCTCTGAAGCTTCAAATTCCTACAATGCAGCTCCTGCTTCAATTTTCAATATTTCAAAACCTAACCTGTCCTTCTCACCCTGTGGCCACCTGGCCCATTTCCTGTGAGCTTATTTATTTTCTCTTGTCCACCAGGTCCTGGCCTGTTTCTATCTGGACCTTCTAAGTTCACCACAGCCCATCTTTCCCTGGCATGCAATGGCATACCCCATCTTGTCTTTGGGCTGTTCCTTCCTGGAAAAATCTTGGCCACCTGGCTTCAACCTATATGGCTGTCCGACCTCATTTTCCCCTCCTGGTGCTAACTGTAACTTTAAGCTTCCTGTTAAATCCTTACTGATATCCTGCGCAAAATCTATCCTTAGCTTTTTACCCTTAATGTTTATCCAGCGCAAATATTGTAACGTTACTCTTAAATGATATCCAGGTGATTTCAACAAAGGTACGTCATTCTGTGGCCTGAAACAGCCTTTACTTACAATTTCTGTTCGAGTGCAGACAGCGCGGATGACAGGGAAGCGGACTGAACCCGTTCGAAGAAGCAAGGTACAAATTTGGAAAGATACCTTAATCAAATTAGAGTGCCAGCGTCCCGGCGTTCGGACAGCCTTCCTTCTGTCGCTCGGGTTCCGCTTCCCGTCCTCCGCGTCTGTTGCAATCCGAGTCACGGCACCAAATGTGAGATTCCACCTTCCTGATCGAAATAGAGTTCCACCAACAGGCTTGAGAATGACGAGACCTTTATTGAAATAACACTTTATACGGATCCGGAGGAAGCCAAGACATCTACAGCAAGAGCCAGTCTCATGCCAAGTCAAGCCTTCCTGCCAACACATTGATTCTCATTCATTTATATATGAATACGATTATCAGAAAATCTCCGAGAGAACAAAGCGACTGGCGAGAGTCCCTCCCACCGTTATCCGCTGTTCGGGGGAGTCAGCCCTTCCTTATCATTCGGACCAGATATAGTTTCAAAAAAGCTCTGAGGTGACGAAAATGTAACTCACAGAGAGAAAAGTGCATGCTTGGCCAAACAAACCCATATATTTTATGGGTTTGTGTACATGAGTAATTCAGAGCATGTTTATACAGAGTCAAGCGTCGCTGCGATTAATACAAAATATATATGGTTAACGATAGGTTTTATGTCTGCAACCTAAACATTCTGCTAGTGTTACGCAAAATCACGCGCATGTGAGCGTTCTCCTGCCCGCGGCTCGAGGCGCCGTCTGAGAATCATGATAGGGATTTTACGACCGGCCTTATCTAGCCTCGAAAGTGCACACGTATACAATTTGTCCAACACGACTGAAGCGAGCCTTTCCTCATTTTAAATGAAAGTGAAGCAAAAACCTCATTGTAACTCAGGCGTCACTGTCATTAAACAAAACAGTTAATGTTTTTGGCAATTTATCAAAGGATTTATGTCTACGATTCAAGCAGCCTACCTAAGGTTCGAATACATTTTATTAACTCATGAAATAACATTATAGAACAGCATTTTATAACATAGCTTACGTGGTAATACGTCAGTCAACCGGCATTTATAATTGAGCATTAAGCAGTAACAAATCTGAGACCTGACATATACACCGGGCGCGCAGCCCGGAGTGCTCCAGTGCTACAGTGGAGCTCTTGCAATAAAGACTCTTTTAACTTACCGCGTTGTCCGCTTCCTCCTTGCTAACAAGTAGCACGCGTAGCACCGCGCTTCAATATCTCTTCTGAGGTAAAAAAAAAACAAAAAAAAAAACAGTTTTAAAGCATTATACGTATCAAACGATACATTTTATGAAACAGGAAAACCTTATACACACTTTGGTGGTTTTAAAATGACAGAATATGTCTTTATTAGAAAAGAAAAAAAAAGAACCTTGAAGACGACGCTGCTAACAAAATACACTGCTCTAATGCATAACCACGAGTTTAAACTACATTGACAACAAATATGAAAACTATTTTCATATCACAATGTTAAATATAGAATATATAGAAGATAATGTTGAAAAAAAAATAAAAAGGAGCCCTAACTTCCAATGGTAAACAACAACAACACAACAACAGGCATTTTAAAGCCATTTTCCCTGCAAGAGCGGGGGTTAGCCTTGCGGTCCCCATGACAATCTTCTCCATTTTGCCCTATTTTCTGCATCTCCCCTTGTTAACCCCCTTGCCAGCATTTCTTCTTCGACCATCTTCAGCCAAGTCTTTCTCGGTCTTCCCCGTCCTCTACTTCCTTCGACATTCATTTCCATCACTCTTCTCAACCAGTCACTTTCATCCTTCCTCAACACATGACCAAACCATCTCAACCTGTTCCTCTTCACAGCATCCATCACAGGCTCTATTCCCATCATCTTTCGCAATTCATCATTTGTCTTCCTCTTCTCTCAACGATACTCCACACATCCACGGAACCATTCGCATTTCCACCCTTTCCAGCCTTCGTTGCTGCTCTACGTTCATTACCCATGTCTCACTCCCATAAATCATAACACTTCTCACACATGCAGCATACACCTTTCCCTTCAGCTTCAGCGACACTCCCCTCGTCAGCACGCCACTCAGTTCCCGAAACTTCTTCCATGCACATCTCACTCTAGCAACCGTTGCCGAGTCTGATCCACCTTCTCCATTCAGCATGTTTCCTAGGTAACAAAATGTTTTCACACCTTCCAGCTTCCCGCCGTCTCCAAGATCCAACTCAACATTTCCTCCATTTGCAGCTCCCTCTGTGCACACCTTACACTTGAATGTAGCTGCCACACTGGTTAATGACCCTCCCAAACCACTACATTTTTGATGAACCCACTCAGCGCACATTGAACATTGAATGGAATTCACTCCGACACCCTTCCTGCACACAGCACACGGCCAATTCCCAGTCGTTCCACCTCACCACATGCTTTACCACTTGCCATCACCTTCGTTTATCCGATATTCACCTTCAGACCTTTTGTCTCCATACATTCCTTCCACTTGTTCATCTTCTCCTTCAGTCCATCCATACTTTCTGCAATCAACACCAGATCATCTGCATACGACAACTCCCACGGTAAACCCTCCTTTACGTTCTGAGCCAGCACCTCCATCACAGCTACAAGTAGTAGTGGACTTAGTACCGACCACTGATGAACTCCCACCTTCACCTCAAACTCACCACTGTTCCCGTCCTTCGTCCTTACAGCTGTGCGCGCTCTTTTGTACATTGCCATCACGACTCTGATCAACCATTCCTCCACTCCTAACTTCCTCAATGCCTATGTCATTACTTCACGTGGAACCCTATCGAATGCTTTCTCCAGGTCAACAAACCCAAGAAACAACTTCTTCCTCTTCTCCATATACTTCTCCTGCAACTGCCTCACAATAAAAAGCGCGTCTGTCGTTCCTCTCACCTGTCACAACCAACTCACGCTCCGTGTCACTCTCACTACTTTCACCACCACTCTTGACAGCGCACTCACCCTTACTCTCGACAGCGCACTCTTTCCTCATGCACCTGTCCGTTACACACCTTTCTCGTGCACACTCTTGCACACACTCTCCCGTTACTTCCTCCGTAACACTCACCACAGGCGTGCATCCTCCCTTACTCTTGACAGCGCACTCTTTCCCCATGCTCCCGTCCATTACACACCTTTCTCGCGCATCCTCTTGCGCACACTCTCCCGTTATTTCCTCCGTAACACTCACCACAGGTGTACACTTTCTTGTTACATCCTCTGTAACACACCTCACTACGCGCTTCCATGTGCTCCCTCGCACACGCGCTACGACCGACTCACTCTCGACAGCACACTCACTCCTCGGCGCGCACTTTTTCCTCACACACCCCAGAGTCGGACATTCTCGCGCACCTCCTCTTTCGCACACCGTACCTGTCGCACACTTCACCAACGGCCTCTCACGAACACCCGGATCCAAATCAACCCCCAAGCCGACTGAAGCTTTCCTCACATCATATACATTTCCACGTATATCGCCACTCACCTTGGCACCTCGTCTCCGCACCTCCTCTGCCACCTGCAAACACTTTATTTGGTTAGTGAGCACAACATCACGATTTGAGCACCGACCTTGTACATATTCCATCACCTCCTCCTGTATTTCTCTCTTAGTTTCTGTCCGTCTCTTCTTAATTTCACTCACCCCCTCTTCCACCTCCTTTAACTTTTGCTTCACCTCTTTTATCTCCCGGTGCGTCTCCTCAATCTCGTCCTCTAAGGCTACCTTGACCGTCTCTATGTGCGTCCTCACCTCCCGGTCCTTCGTCTCCATTACTTCTGTCACCTCGTCCAAACTCGTTGTCAGTCCCTCACGTACCATCTGACATTGCCTCTGTGTCGCTATAAAGTCATTTTTAATGTCGTTTTGTGTCACTTTTAACCCTCCTAGTACCGCAGTGTTCCTTTGAACCTGCTCCACTAACTCCGTCTGTCCCACCGTCAGCTGTTCCACCTCCTCCGTCAGGTCCACTATGCCCCCTTGTAACCTAGCCGTATTATTCCTCACCTCTTTCTCTATACGCTTTTCACCTCGCTTTACCTCCTCGCGTACCCCCGAGACCTCCTCACTTACACCTCGTCGTATCTCCTCTTTCATCTCCTCCATCTCTTTTGTAGATGCCACCCTCATCTGTCCCAATTCATCCCTCTGAGCATCCAATTTACTTTCTAACCCGATTTTCACCTCCTCTATCTGGTTCCCCATCTGTTTGATTTCCCGGGCGGATTGCTCCCCCATTTCCCGCAATTTGTTTTCCATCTTGTTTTCTAACCCCTCTAACCCATCTTTCACCCCCTCTATCGGATTGTCTAACCCCTCAAATTTCTTGTCTAACCCCTCAAATTTCTTGTCTAACCCCTTAAAATTATTGTCTAACCCCTCAAATTTCTTGTCTAACCCCTCAAATTTCTTGTCTAACCCCTTAAAATTATTGTCTAACCTCTCAAATTTCTTGTCTAACCCCTCACCGGTACCCTCGCTTCATCCCTCATTACCCCCCAATTGCTCACCCTGAGCATCCATCCGGTTCCCCATTTGTCCCATTTGGCCCTCCAATTGCTCACCCTGAGCATCCATCCGGTTCCCCATTTGTCCCATTTTGGCTTCTAGCCTGTCCATAAAGGCCCCCATTTGTAGGAAAAAAAGGTTCGAATCCACCGGCGGCGCTGCCACGGTCGCGGGCGCGGTCGCCGTAGCCATGTGCGAGGCGCCATTTTGCGCGCCCGTAACCTCGTGCGCGAGAGCACCATTTTGCGCGCCTGAAACCTCCTCAACCACATTGCCAATGTTCCCCTCCATTTGATCCTGGGTTACTCCTAACCCCTCTCCTAGTTCACCCACCGGCATCCGATCACCTTGACCAGCCATGGCGCGATTTCAAAATTCGGGTTTTTTTTTTTCTTTAAAACAATTTCAGCAGCTTGTAATTTTGAGCGCGTTACGCGCGCTTCGGGTCCGACCCCGCTCCCGACACCAATTATTATGGTCCGCGGTTAAGGATGTTGGTTTGCCGAGCGGATGGCACCGCAACCTAACAGTTTCCCCGATTCACCCGAACGTTGGCCGTATCGCGCCACAGATATTCAATATGGAAAACTCTAAAGCGACCGAATGTAAAGAGGAAGAAGAAGACGTACAGAAGAGTAACGGGATTTATTATTTACACACACAAGCAAAAGGAGCAGTCACGGTTATGTACAGGGAACATGGAAAAAGCAGGTGACACAGTGAAAATTACTAGCTTATCTAAACAGGCTTAACTAAATCCCCAGGGACAAAACAAACAGAACAAACTCATGTACACGAATGGGGAACTTGCAGGCAGGAATGACAGGAGGTGGGTGGCTGGAGGGGGAGGAAGGCACAGAGCTGGCTGGAGCTTGATCCCGCACGGGACGTTGGGCTGGACCTCGACGGCCGCCGATGCCACTGATCCTGTCGTGTGCGCGGGGTAACGGGTCAGAGCTGCTTGGTGGAGCCAAGCCAACGCTGCTGGTGGGGGGTCTGGCGTGACGGGTTCTCTCTCCCTCTCTAACTCCAGGACTCTTTCTCTCTCTTGGTCCAATCACTCCTCACCACTGACAACTCAACGCAAACACTGACCACTCAACGCAACCACTGACCACCACTGACGACCAACCCAGCTCTGACCAAAACCACACAACTCAGCTCTTTGCAACTTCTTGCGCGCGCGCCTTTATAGCGCCTCCAGCGATTAAGCCGCCGGCTTTTAGGACATGCCCATCGGTGTGCTCACCTCGGCCCTGGTTGGTCGCGCGACCCTCTGGCTCCACCCTTGATGACGACGGGCGGGCACGCCTTTCTTCCCCGACCCGAGCACATGTTCAATGGTGGTTTTGGGGCGAAAACAACCCACAGCTGTAACAAACTGGCAAACTGCCCAGTGCAGTTGGCAATGGAGACTTGGAGGGGATGTAGCTGGAAATTGAGGCTTGGCAATGGAAGTTTTGGGAGTGGGAATGGGGAATGAAGGGAATCTATCTATTTTCTCGGTGCAATGGAGCACCAAGTCCCTTCTGGACTTGGTTATGACTAACTTCCCTGAAAATGTCTGCTGCTCTTCTTCTGCTCCAATCGGCTCATCTGATCATGTCCTTGTTAAAGTGGACATCTCTCTGACCATCCTCAGGGAGCCTGCTCAGCGTCGACGAGTCTGGCATTTCACTCAGGCCAACTGGCACGGTCTTCAAGCAGCCATCAATCATCTGGACTGGTCTCCCATCTCTACCACCTCTGACATCAACTCATCCTGGGAATTCTTCCAAAGTAAATTGCTCTCTCTCATGCACAGATTTATCCCATCTCGTCTTCAGTTGTCATACCCTTCCTCCCATCCATGGTACACGGAATCTTGTGGTGAGGCTGTTGCCCAGAAACAACTTGCCTTCACCTCCTGGAAAGCAAATCCAATGGAAGGAAATCTCATTTCCTTTCACAAAGCCCGAAACAAGTGTGTGTCCACCCTCAGGAGAGCCAGGAAACAATATCTCTCCGTTCTCAAGACCGAACTCTCTTATCTGTCTCCCTCTTCCAAATCCTGGTAGCGTCTGGTCAAATCCGTTTCTGGTGTTTGTTCCCCCTCCATCCCCTCCCTCACCTCAAACGGCTACACAGCTGACTCCGCACGTGAAAAAGCTGAATGCCTCAATTCTGTGTTTGCCTCTAA